>NC_090733.1:9111898-9124398 GCF_036898095.1 Palaemon carinicauda | reverse complement strand
TTGAGAAGTAGAGGTGATGCCTGAGCAAATTTCAAAAAGGCATAATGTTTTTAAGTAAGTCTGTTATTGTTCTTTCTAATATGGTTAAAGATGTTCTTAATGCAGATTACATCATGCCAAAAACGTTGAATCAAGACTACCTAGAGCATCTGTTCTTTGCTTAAGGTAAATGAAGGGCACCTACGATCACCATAGCGGTTCTGAGTTTAAGATTTGTGAAAAGATATAAAAATAGTTAGTGAAAAAAGAAACATATTTATAAAGAGCAACAATTATGGTATGTTAACAAATGAGTCTGCTTTCAATTCAAAATACAGTGAAGATAGAGAATTAGCATAAGAAATACACTTGGCTAGTTCAATGTGTAAAGATTTAGATTTTGAATGCCTCACAGACGATATAAACAATCAGCTATTGGATAAATATAACGAAAAAACAGCTGCCACAGTAATTGAAGAGGAAGCTCTTAAATATATAAGTGATTATATTGCCTAAAAACTTTCTACAAAATATCCCAAATTAAGGAAAAATATGAAAGAGGGCAAATATGATTATGTTCGTCATATGATGAGTTTTCTTCTCAATTAAATGCCCAACGAAAATTCTTGAACACAATTACAGGTTCATACCTTTTACTAGGAAATTCATGGAAACAAAATCTTATTGCTAAATTTTAATGATTAGGAGTAAAGATCCTTGAAGAGATTATTCAATTCTTTTTAAAGATGTCTATATATTTTAGACTAAGGCACTCAAATAATGCTATCAACATGAAGGAAAGACAAAAATTGGAAATGATTGAGCAGATGTAAGAAAAAAAATTAGTTAAATATTTAGGTGTGTGTGAATACTCTATATATTTAAAAACATCCTATAAAAGAAATGTTGTGAAATAAATGAAAGTGATTTCTTTTTGTATTCAAGTATGTACGAATTATTTTCATTAATGAAATTTACAGCTACATCTGCGTTTCCTTCAATGCTCGCTAAACAATTCACACTGCTGCACCAAGTTTATAGTTATTCAAAGGAAAATAACAATAATACCTTAATGTATAGAGCCGCAGCTTACCAATATATCACCAGTTGCAGGTGGCGTGATGTCACAGTCAGAGAGAGAGAAGGGAAGGTGGCAGTTCTGTCCGTATTAACTCTTTGTATTCTCCTTGCTTATGCTTAAATAACTACTGGTAAAACTATCTGATCATATATTTATCTTTTTAAAGAAAATTAGATTTTACGCTTCATAAACTACTCTTGTTTACAAAAAGCTCTCCGCCCCATGCCTATTCATCTTTTAATTTCGGTCTCGTACTTGGAAAACGTAAGTATGCATTTTCTTTAACTATATCCAGAGGTTTGTGAATAATCCTTATATTTTTCTGTCTGGATTTTCAAGAAACATTTACCTTATGTTTACTAGCATTCAACTTCATTCACATTTCTGCTTTCTCTATTCAAAGTCTTTATTATATTTTGCAATCCCTCCCATGATTCATTGAATTGAACTTTCTCAACTGCAAATCTTGAGTTGTATTCCCCAGCGTATTCAAGGTATGCAGTGAGTAATTTATTAGAGATGGGGTCTCCCTATGTAACTACTTTTTAAATTCAATGTCAGCGTCTAAACCTGCCTACTCTCTCTTGGTTGATTAAAGTTTATCTGTCTTACTATTCGTCCTAACATGATCTTGAAAATATTTTATATAATAATAGGAGTAAATTTATTGGGCAGTATTTTTTCAGTTTTTCGTGTGCCCCTTTTTATGAATATAAATGATAAAGCTTCCCAAAGAAGTAGGTATAGAGATTTGTTACTGACGTTTTGTGTAAATTTTAGCGAGTTTCCTATTTTCTAGTGTGAAATCTCCTCAATCTTTTGTTGAATATATATATATATATATATATATATATATATATATATATATATATATATATATATATATATATATATATATATATATATATATTCAATAATAGATTGAGGAGATTTCACAAAAAGGGAGACACAAGAGAGTGAAAAATAACGCCCAATAAATTTACTCCTCTGAATATACAAAATATTCACAAAGATCATATTTGGCCGAATAGAAAGACAGATAAACTTTAATCAAACAACAGAAAGCAGGCAGGCTTTAGAAGCGGACATTCAACAGTTGGCCATATACATGAAATTATCCAGCTAACAAAAAAAAAACAATAAACTTCGTGTGACAAACCAGTATGTACTGTAAATTATTTATAGACTATGACTATGAATATAGACGTTGCTTTTTGACCTCGATGCTCTTAGATGATAAATCATCATTACCCAAGACTTGATCCGGTTAGTTTGATTTTTTGATGATCTCTCATATTGCTGGGTCAAATCTCCTTGTTACAGGGCCTGAGGCGGAGAGGACGCACTGGCGGACATAGCAACTGTGGATATTATACAACGGCAGCCACCCTCCCTAACAGAGACGGATCCCCGGGGTGCCAAACACGCCTAAAGGCTAGCTCAAGAAGATTCAAACGAAGACGAAAGTTCAAATAATTATCTCAATCCAGTTGGAAGAGGCCGATCCTGGCCTGATCGGATTTTGTAGTGTTTAGAATGTAGTCTTATCTCGATACCGTCTTTTGACGAACTCTATGATCCTCCCCGTTGCCAAATCCTTAGTGGATAAAGTAACTTTGTAACTTTTTATATCTATCCATAATGTGCTCTTGGAAGATTTAAACATTTATGTTCAACTTGATATATTGTGATTTTCAACAATACCAATGATTGCATCATTAAGTAACTTTTCAAATAATCGTGTTCAGTATTCTTTATGAGGATTTTCTTTGTGAATTAAAAACTGTTGAAAAGAAACAGATTAAGATATGTAATTATCCTCGTTGCCCACATTTCTAATGTCTTAGCTACCATTCCTACAAGACCACGCTTGAAAAAGCGGGACACTGGTCATATTACTCAAATTGGATGAATTGGAGAGACTAACTACAATTCGACCAGTCGAGAATTTCTGTTGGTTGTATATCGCAGTTGTTTCATTGATTCACATACACTGTATTGTTATTGTTTTTTTATTCCTTGCTTTCTCAAGTAATGATAATACAAAAACCTTTTTTAAGCTTGCTATCACATGTTTTGCTATGTTTGATATTCTATGCCATGGTTGTCCTCAACTCCTTGTATATAAGCTTGTTATATTGTTAGATGAACTTGCTTGCATCCACCTCGCCACTCTGCTAGTACCTAGCAGCTACCTCGTGATACAAACACTCACAGACACACACGCACACACACACACACACACATATATATATATATATATATATATATATATATATATATATATATATATATATATATATTTATATATATACAAATGTTTATATATATATATATATATATATATATATATATATATATATATATTTGCATATGTGTGTTTGGAAGATCACGTAACATAGGCACATGTTTCAGGTACTGGCTTTTGAAAATTCTTTTGACAATGTTATACACTATATACTGTATATTTAGCCCACCTAAACGTAACATGAGATTATAATAATCAAAATAGACAGGCTTGCATGTGAAACCGTTGGGGATTCGAATTATCATCACATGTTACCTCTTTTGTTTAAGAATAATATAAAGTATGTGTTGAATGGAACCTTCTTTGTCGGTAACACAGTAAGACAAATTCAATTTTATCACAATCTTTGACATTTTCTATTTTTCGTTGGTATTTTAGCATTTTGGTGTAGCTCTAGTGAGCATATCTCCTCGTGTATTCCTTAATGCCAGAGACATTGCTAGATATTTACCTCATTATCTGCCAACAGTAACTGGAAATGCAAAAGTTTATAATTAACGTGAGGTAGTGTGTGCAGCTAATAATAGGTCATGAATGTCGAACGTCACCTAAATTGTTGTCTGTTATTAGTTTGATATCCAGATCTCAATGACGTAAGTTCAATTTTTTTTTTTTTCAATGCTTATCATTTAACACGCAGTTTTCTTATTCACGATGTTTAAAATATTTTATGATCTGATTTGGGATATGTTGCATCAAATATTTTCATCGCAACAAATATAATAATGTAGAATATATCTCAAACTTTCACCTCTCAGTGTTCCTAATAACTAGTATTTGATTGGACAGGGCCAAGTAATTTAAAAAAAAAAAAAATATATTCATATATTGCCGCTTACCTTTAAGAGATGTAAATATCATTAATACTTAACGAGAACCTTTTATTTTTTTAAAGGGTAATGAAGAAATTGTGTATATATTCTATTTAAAAGGCACAACTATTTTAATATATAAAAATATAAAACAAATTACATTGCCCATTAAAGCTTTACTAGATAGTTGGATGGAAGAAGCAAATGTTTTTGAAGAAATATCTAAAACAGATGTTATTATAATAAATGATGATTGACCAATAATCAGAAACCTAAATGGTCATATTGGAAAGTGTGAATAAAATGAAAAAAAAAAATATATAAATTCTAGACGTCGCTAGTACGTATCTAGCAGTCTATATTTGTATGTTGAGAGGGTTTTTCTTTCATTAGTTCTAATTTTAAAGACTTAACAAACATCTCGTGACGTATGGAGTGTTGAAGATATCTCCTTTACAAATTTATGCATCTTTGTTTTTTTAACAAAAGTTTCAGATTCTACATACGACTCTTTTGGAATAGATGATAACTTGTGCGCTTCGCCTGTATGATTTGTTTATTAGTCTCGTAGTATAGAACGAGTTTTAAGAGGCGTGAGGAATTTATAATAAGTTATGATGAAAAAGTGAAAATTATATATTTATATATATATATATATATATATATATATATATATATATATATATATATATATATATATATATATATATATATATATATACATACATATATATATATATATATATATATATATATATATATACTCAATCTATATATATATATATATATATACATATATATATATATATATATATATATATATATATATATATATATAAATATATATATAGATATATATATATATATATATATATATATATATATATATATATATATATATATATATATAAATAAATATATATATAAATATATATGTATATATATATATATATATATAAATATATATATATATATATATATATATATATATATATATATATATATATATATATATATATATATATATATATAAATTTGGTGATTGTCTGTTTATGTGTGTGTGAGTGTGTCTGCTTGGTATTATAGAAGAATATTACAAAAAAAAATATGCATTGATAAATGTAACTTTGTTACTTTTATTTAAAAAAAAAAATAACAAATGATATAAAAATAAAATTATGCATTGATAAATCTAACTTCGCTACTTTTATTTCGATCTGAAACCACCTTGGGGGTCCATGGGCCTCATAATTTCAAACCTCCTAAAACTGCATTCAATAATTATGAACTAATTGCAACGAGTTTCTACATAGAGATTGCATGAACATAGTTTTTTTAGGGCTATATTAATCTAGAAATTTATCCTAAAAAATGGGGTAATTGTGTGTTGCCCCCACGCACAAAGCATACAGGGATTTTCTTTCCCATATGATAAAATAAACAAAAACTTACAGAATATTTAATGATTGAGTCTTATGTATTTTTTATATATATTTTTTTTTCAGTTTTCTACAAAATCATTCCACCCAAGAAGAGATTCTACGGAATATCTAATGGTCAAGTTTTATGTAATTCATATATATATATATATATATATATATATATATATATATATATATATATATATATATATATATATATATATATATATATATAATATATATATATATATATATATATATATATATATATATATATATATATATATATATATATATATATATGTATATATATGTATATATATATGTATATATATACATATATATATATATATATATATATATATATATATATATATATATATATATATATATATATATATATATATATATATAAAAGAGTATATTAAGAACAAATGGATTTAAGACTGAACACTAATGCAAGCAGATGAATTTGAGAAGGAACACTAATACAAGCAGAAGGGCTGCTAGATGTTAAGCCGAAGATGAAGAGCAGAGGCGTTTAAGAAGGAACACTAATCCAAGCAGAATGATGCCACTGAAAATGAGATTTTAAAGAATATCTAATAGGTAAATCTTAAGAATTTTTCATATCTTTTTCAGTTTTCTACAAAATAAGGACACTCAAAAAAAGAGTTTCTTATTCGGTATTTCTGATAAAGCAAAATCAGCGAAAAGAAAAAGATAACATAAAACAGAAGAGGAGAGAAATTTACGATGGGTAACAGATGCAAGAATAATGGCAGTTAGACGTGACACTTGATGAATAACAAAGAAAAACTCATGGATGTAGGATAGCAGCTATACAAAAAGCAGAAGATGAAGATCAGAGGGATTTGAGAAGGGACTCTAATACAAGCAGAATGACAGCTAGACGTTAAGCTGAAGATGAAAAGCTTAGGAATTTAAGAAGGAACACCAATGCAAGCAGAATTTCAGATAGATGTGAGGCAGAAGACGAATTTCAGATGAATTTGTGAAAGTTCATTAATACAAGCAGAATGGCAGTAACACGTGAAGCGGAAGATGAAGAACAGAAGAATTTAAGAAGGAGCACCAATCCATGCAAAATGTCAGCAGAGTATAAAAAGCAAACAAATTTATGAAGGAACATTTATGCAAGCAATATGGCAGCTAGACGTGAAGCCGAAGATGAAGAGCAAAGGAATTTGAGAATGAATACCAATCCCTGCAGAATGTCAGCTAGACGTGAAGCAGAGGGCGACAAACAAACAAAGTTATGAAGGAACACTAATACAAGCAGAATGCAGCTAGACGTGAAGCAGAGGACGAAGAGCAGATAAAATTGTGAAGAAATATTAATACAAGCAGAATGATAGCTAGGCGTGAAACTTAAGATGAAGAGCAGAGGAAATTAAGAAGGAACATTAATGCAAGCAGAATGGCAGCTAGACATGATGAAAGGGTAAAAAAACGGATGAATTTAGAAGGAACACTAATACAAGCAGAATGGCAGCTAGACGTGAAGCCGAACATGAAAAGCAGAGGAATTTAAGATAGAACACAAATGCAAGGAAAATGTCAGCTAGACGTGAAGCAGGGGACGAAAAATAGATGAATATATGGAGGAACACTAATACAAGTATAATGGCAGCTAGACGTGAAGCAGAGGACAAAGACCAGAGGAATTTAAGAGGGAAAGCTAATGCAAACAGAATGGCAAGCAGAGGACGAAGAGAATATGATTTTTTGAAGAAACACTTAATACAAGCAGTATGGAAGCTAGACGTGAAACCGAATATGAAGAGCAAAGGAATATAAGGAGGACTATCAATGCAAGCAGAATCTCAGTTAGACGTTAAGCAGGGGACGACAAGCAGATGAATTTATGAAGGAACACTAATGTAAGTAAAAAGTCAGCTAGACGTAAAGCGGAAGACGAAGTGCAGAGAAATTCAAGAAGGGACACTAATGCAAAAAGAATGGCAGGCAGAAGACGAAAAACAGATGAATTTGAAAGGAACGCTAATACAAGCAGAATGGCAGCTATAAGTGAAGCCGAAGATGAGGAGCAGAGGAATTTAAGAAGGAACACTTATACAAGCAAAATGTCAGCTAGGCGTGAAGCAGAGGATGAAGAGCAGATAAATTTAAGAAGAACACTTATTCAAAAAGAATGGCAAGCAGAATGCGAACAGTACATGAATTTGTGAAGGGATAATCATACTAGGAGAATGGCAGCGAAACGTGAAACGAAAGATGAAGAGCAGAGGAATTTACGAAGGAACACCAATGCAAGCAAAATGTCAGCTAGACATGAAGGAGAGGAGGAAAAGCAGACGAATTTATTAAGGAACACTAATGCAAGCAGAATGGTACGTAGACGTGAAGCAGCATATGAAAGGCTGATGCATTTAAGAAGGAAGACTAATGCAAACAGAATGGCAAGGAGAAGTTGAAGAGCAGATGAATTTGCGAAGGAACATTAATACAAGCAGAATGGCAGCTAGACGTGAAACCGGAGATGAAGAGCAGAGGAATTCAAGATGTAACACCAATAGAAACAGAATGTCAATTAGACATATAGGTTGTCAGTGCTAGAGTGTGGACGTGATGTGTCGAGCTCTGTTATTCATGTCATGAGTCATGTTTAGCTTTGTGTTTCTCGGTTAGAATATCATTGAAAAGATATTAGTTAGTCTTATGGAGAAAACTAAATGATAAGAAACAGTACACCATGTCTGCTCCTAATTATATCGGCTTCAAATGTAATGAAACGGAAGGAGAATGGAAAAAATGGATTGTATGTGAATGACAAAGACTCTACCATAAGAGATGTGTGCCTATTGTGACAGCCATCAGTGAGATTGACCGGAATAATCTAAATTGGTTATGCCATCAATGCGTACGTGATGCCAGACAAAACAGTTTAGTAATATCAAAATTAAAGGAAGATGTAAGCATGAGTAATCTGGCCCTGAACTAACAAGATGCGAAAATAGATGACTTTGAAAACAAACTTGAAGACCTAGGCGCAGACGTAACGAATTCCACCCAGATCACCGACCTCACTGAGAAAGTTAACATTCTTGCCATAAATATGGAATCAATTAGAGCAACACTTCAAACATTGATAGACCCAAAACCGGGGAAACCGACATTTGCTGACAAAGTTAAAGAAAATAATCTGTTGATAATTAAATCAATTAGTACAACAACTGAAATTACTGAAAGAAAACGTGAGGTTGAACAAACATTTAAAGACATTACTATACTTAACACGAGGTCAACTACGAATGGAAATGTGGTTGTAAACTTTGCAAACAATATGATCAGAGATGAGGCGGCAAACAAAATTTAGACATTGGTGGCTGACACTGAAACGAGAAAAATCGGAAAAATAAAACCTATAATAATGATATGCAATGTATACAATGATGAAGATGATGTAGTAGATGCTTTGATTCAAAGAAATAGCTGCCTGGACCATATCCAAAATATAGAACATAAGATAAGTGTAGTCCTGAAGAAAAATGCTTAGGGTGGACCACCCACCATGTGTTGAAATGTGATCCTGAAGTTCTGAGGGATATTCATGATAATGGGGAAAAAGTTTCGTTACGATGGGATATCTTTAACATACGTGATAGGTACCACGTTATCACCTGCTACCACTATCAGAGGTACGGACATTTTGAAAAAGATTTTTCTAGAATCATATCGACTATTGAATAATGTCGACTGCACAACTACTTTAACTGGGCATACGCTAGACTTAGTTATAAGTGATGACATGAATAACATTGTATCTGATATAAAAGTCGAAGAGAAATGTACTATCTACCCAGTACACAAATCTATTATGTTTAGTCTACCTTAACAGAAACATGCATTAGTAAAGAAAATAAACTTTAGACATAAATCAAATTTTTCTCCTACCGTATTTATTGAAAATGTTACAAAGAAAATAAATGTTATAATCAACATTCCCTGTGATCATGATGACCAACATCTGGTAGGAGCTAAGCGTGCTAAATGTTTTATGACCACTTACAATAAAGTGAGTAAAAGTGAATATGATACCATGTGCCCACGGATGGAAAACACTAACCGCAAAAGACCAATCTCCTTGGTGGAGAGACTTTGGTAAAAATGAGTGAAAAAGACGCAAAGAAAGAAAGTGGAATAGGTTAAAAGCTTAAAGTACTTGGGTAGAATAAAAAACTGGTGCGTGTCAATATAACTACCTACTAAGAAGCAAAAGAAGTGAATACTTTAAGAAAAAGGTCCCCGAAGAAGCAACAGACATAATTAAGTTATATCGTCTCCTGAATGGTATAATGGGAAATGTAAAAGAAAAGAAGCTACCTGATGGATACAGTGACCAGTAACTGGCAAATCATTTTCTAGTATTCTTTAAAAACAAAATTGAAAGCATAACCAGGTCATTTGTAAATACTCAACATCAGATTAATGATACACCGGGCATATAGACAAAATTAAAACGATTTAACAACATAACACAAGATGATATCAGCAGAATTATCAAAAGAGCAAAGAAAACAAACTGCACGATCAATCCTATACCAATATCTGAAGTAATTAGAGATAGAGACTTTTCTAGTCTACTATGAGATTCAGGGCCTCTGTAACACGGTTTTTTTGGACTTTGCTCCTTATCAAAGCATCGGATGTAGCTGAAAGTTGACATATGTATATTTTACAACCACACACAAATTTTGTCAGCATTATCAATAACCTAAACCCGATAGTTTTAATTTTTATAGAGTAAAAATGATCTAGTCGACGTCATAGCCAGTGATAACGAGCCAAGAGTCGAAAACATTCAGTACGTAAGTAATGTAAACACCTTTTGACAAAATTTTGCCCCGCCCATCCACCAGACACCCATTCACCTTCTTCCATCGGCTCTGAAACCCATAACAGACAAGAATAGCTAACAGGATTTGGAATTGCCCCCGTGGTTGCAAAACTGCATTTGTCTTACAACTTGCAACTGTATACAGTCAAGAGAAAGCCTGTGGCCATATTTACTATAGCCTGAATAGGTAATTATTCAATTTCTAGTTTAAATCCAATGTTTATGGTCTGATTTGTATTTAGCGTAACATGATTATAATACTTGTAATGTCATTCAGGCTTTTGAACATTTACATTAACTATTCACTATGCCACCAAGAGAAAGAGAGAGAGAGAAAGAGAGAGAGAGAGAGAGAGAGAGAGAGAGAGAGAGAGAGAGAGAGAGAGAGAGAGAGAGAGAGAGATTGTATGTAAACAGTCTTTATATAACTATTTTTCTTAAAATAAGATTTTTGTGCTAAAATCTCAATCAGACCAACGGATCATCCGATATATTTTTTTTTCTTCTTCTTAGGCCGTACGACCGTGTTGGCTATGTTTTGGGCATGACTGCATTTTGTAAAGAAATCATGAATAGTTTTAGGAGTTTTATTTGTACATCTAATGGGAATTTATAAAAGTAAAGTGAACATAATTCATTTATCCTTTAAAATGATTACTACATGTAGCCAAACAAATAGTAGTAAAGATGATAATACAATGAAGGAATGATACCATACTTTATCTTTAGCTTCAACATCGGCAATAACATACCCAGTTGCCATAATTTGTCAGCTTAATGAAATAACCTATCATCTAATGTTAAACTTAATTTCTGAGGAGGCCATGGCTTACTGCACAGTGAAAAAAAACATGACAAAGACTTTATGAATGGCGGAACGATACATAAATGTGGGTGGGGTATCTGTGCTAGCGTAGTAATACTACTGTACCAGTAGTTCCACAACAGTAGTATACATGAATTAAACGTTTAGGCCAACTGCTGAGATCCTTGAGGATCATTTAGCACTTCTTACAACTACTCGAAAATTGAGTTTTTATAGCCAGAATTTAAATTTTATAATCCAATAATGCCCATGATAGCCTTCAGTGTTATCCTGAATTATAACGAGGCCAAAGTGGGTGGAGCCTCATGAAGTCATCATTCTGACGATAATTATTGGTGAAGGTTTAAAGCCAAAATACGGTACCGGCTTTTTTTTTCAGTAAATATGTAGGTAGATAGACAATAAATAAAAATTGCATGACATTGGATATAGCAGTCATCAAATCAAGCTTGTCTAATACGTTTTTGAAAATTACCAACTATTCCCTACACCTTGTCAATGTGATTGTGACCTATAAAGTAGACTGTAATTTCTTAGGAAACTTATTTTGGGAGTTAGACTAATAATCTATGTGTTTTTGTATTTATTACCATATTTTGTTGGTTTGTTCATTATGACAAAAATCAGTGGATAGGTTTCAGAGTTCATAAAGGTGTACTGCTTTGCTTTTATTTAAACATTTGTGTCATTGTTGGCAGAGGTATAGCCTTCGTTACGTATAGCCAATCATCGATCGAGAAAGAGGGAAGAAATGCCGTCATAAGTTACGTAACGAGTGCGTTCGAAACCTTTTCTCTGAGTAAGTTGGCCCGTCTTCAAAAAACGTCACTTTTACATTTTAAGTACCAAATTTATTCAACCTACGTAATGCAGAATATAGTCAAAATTTATGTGTAGATATAATGTGCATTCTGAATAAGCTTTATATTTATGAAATTCATAGATAAAATATTATTGCGAAAAAACCGTGTTACAGAGGCCCTGAATCTCATAGTAGTCAAAATAATAATGAGAGTACCAAATGCAAGCATAGATGAATGTAAGTTTCCTAAATCTGATAAAATGGCTATAGTGAACCAGTTCTGAAAAATACACTGGACTACCAGGAATTAAGCTCATATAGACCTGTTTCAAATCTATCCTTTGTCTCAAAAGTGCTTGAATATGCAATTCTTGAACAACTAGTTAGAC
>NC_090733.1:9084398-9096898 GCF_036898095.1 Palaemon carinicauda | reverse complement strand
TCTCAATTCATGGCAGGAGCAGTAAGTTCAGTGTTATAGGACTGTGTCAATTGATGTTATGAGTATTAAGTTTGATGTTCTAGGACGTTGTCTCAATTGACCATATGAGCGCTAAATTCTGTTTTATGGGGCACTGTGTCCATATATGCTAGGAAAATTAAGATTAGTGTACCAGGGCGTTATATCAATTGACACAAGAATCATTAAGTTCAGTGTTCTAGGATATTGTTTCAGTTGACAATTGAGGCATTAAGCTCAGTGTTTTTGGGTGGTTTCTCAATCGATGCTAGGAGAAGTAAGTTCAGTGTTATAGGACTGTGTCAATTGACGCTATGAATATTAGGTTTGGTGTTCTAAGGCGTTGTCTTAATTGACCATAGGAGCATTAAGGTCTGTTTTATAGGACGTTGTATTAATTTATGCTAGGAAAATTGAATTAAGTGTTCTAAGACGTTGTCTCAATTAACAAAAAGAACATTAAGTTTAATATTATAGGACGTTCTGTCAATTGATGCCAGGATCATTAAGTTCGGTATTCTAGGAAATTGTCTCAAATGACAGTTGAGGCATTGAGTTCAGTGTTCTAGGATATTGTATCAATTAATGCTAGAAGAAAAAAGTTCAGTGTTTTAATATGTTTTCTCGATTGATGCTCTGAGCATTAAATTTAATGCTATAGGTCAATTGAAGCTAGTAAAATTAAGTTCATTGTTATAGTACGTTGTCTCAATTGAGAATAGTAGCATCGAGTTCGGTGTTTTATGACTATGTCTCAATTGACACTAGAAAAATAAAGTTCAGTGTTCTAGGACATTCTCTCAACTAACAGTTTGGGCACTAAATTCAGTGTTCTATGACATTGCATCAAATAACACTAGGAACATTAAGTTCAGTGTTCTTATATGTTGTCTCATTTGATGCTAGGAGTATTAAATTTAGTGACATAGGTCAACTGAAGCAAGGCAAATTAAATTCAGTGTTCTAATACATTGTCTCAACTGACATTAGTAACAGTAAGTTCATTGTTCTTGGGCTGTGCCTCAATTGATGCTAGGAACTGTAAGTTCAGTGTGAAAGGATTTTGTGTTTATTAATTCTATGAATATTAAGTTTGGTTCTTGGACGTTGTCTCAATTGACCATAGGAGCGTCAAGTTCTGGTATACAGGACTTTGTGTCAATTTATGCTTAGAAAATCAAGTTCAGTGTTCTAAGACGTCTCAATTGACTCTAGCATCACTAAGTTCAGCATTATACGACGTTGTTTCAATTAATGCTAGGAGCATTAACTTCAGTGCTCTAGGACAATGTCTGAATTGACAGTTTGGGTATAAAGTTCAGTGTTCTAGGACATTGTATCAATTAACACTAGGAGCATTAAGTTCAGTGTTCTAATGTGTTGTCTCAATTGATGCTGTGGGTATTAAATTCGAGTGTTATAGGTCAATTGAAGAAAAGAGAATTGGGTTTATTGTTCTAGGACATTGTCTCAATTGACCATAGGAGCATTAAGTTCATTATTTCAGGACATTGACTTAATCAACACTACGAGTATTAAGTCTAGTGTTCTAGACCATTGTTTCTATTGATGGATGAAGTATTAAGATCAGTGCTGCAGGACTTTTTTTAAATTGACTATAGGAGCTCTAAGTTATATTTCATGAAACGCAGTGCCAATTTAAGCTAGGAAAATTAAGTGTATTGTTTCAAGACGTTGGTTTAATTGTCAATAGGAATATTAAGTTCAGTGTTATGGGACGTTGTGTCAATTGATGCTTGGAACATTAAGTTCGGTTTTCTAGGACGTTTTCTTCATTAACTTTGTAGGACATTGTCTTAATTGACAGTTGGGTCATTAAGTTCAGTGTTCTAGGACAATTTATCAATTAGCACCAGGAGCATTAAGTTCATTGTTCTAGCATGTTGTGTTAATTGAGGCTAGGAGAATTGAGTTCATTTTACCAGGACGTTGTCTCAATTTACCATTATGCATCAAGTTCATTGTTCCTGGACGTTGAGTCAATTGAAACTAGGAGCATAGTCCAGTGTTCTAGATCATTGTATCAACTGACTCTGGGAGCATTATGATTAGATTTTTTAGGACGTAGTTTCAATTAACGCTTATTGAATTAATTTCAGTGATATAGTATGTTTTGTCAATTGAGATTAGTAACATCAAGTTCAGTGATCTAGGACGCTGTGTCATTTTTTTTTCTGAGACAATTAAGTTCATTGTTCTAGGGTGTTGTCTCAATTGACCATAGGAGCATTAAGATCAGTGTTTTATGAGGTTAAGTCAATTGGCACTAGGAGCATTAAGTCCAGTGTTCTGGAACATTGTGTAATTGGCGCTATGAGCATTAAGTTCGCCATTTTAGGAAGAGGACTCAATTGACACTTAGGGAATTAAACTTAATGTTCTAGAATGCTGTGTCAATTGACACTAGTAGCATTAAGTTCATTGTTCTAGGACGTTGTGTCAATTAATGTTTGAGGCATTAAGTTCAGTATTCTAGGATATGTCAATTAACACTAGTAGCATTAGGTTCATTGTTCCAGGCTGTTGTCTCAATTAATGGTAGGAGCAGTAAGTTCAGTATTTTAGGACTATGTCAATTGATACTATGAGTATTAAGGTTGATGTTTTTCGACGTTGTCTTAATTTACCATAGGAACATTAAGTTCTGTTTTATAGGATGCTGTGTTAATCTATGCTATGAAAAATAAGTTCAATGTTCTACGATGTTCTATCAATTATCACTAGTAGCTCAAAGTTCACCGTTTTAGGACGTTGTCTCATTTGATTTTTAGGGCATGGAGTTCAGCGTTCTAGGATGCTGTGTCAATTGAGACTAGTAATATTTAGTTCATTGTTCAAAGATGTTGTCTCAATTGATAGTAGGAGCAGTAAGTTCAGTATTAGAGGACTGTGTCAATTCCCGGTATTAGTATCAAGTTTGATGTTCTGGGAAGATGTGTCAATTGACCATAGAAACATAAAGTTCAGGAAAATAGGTTGTTGTGTAAAATGATGGTAGGAGCATTAAGTTAGGTGTTATCAGGCACTGTCAATTGATTTTATGAGTATTAAGTTTGGTGTTCTAGGATGTTTTCCCAATTGACCATATGAGCGTTTAGTTCTGTTTTATAGGACACTGTCAATTTATGCAAAGAAAATTAAGTTTAGTGTTTTAGGACGTTGTCTCAATTGACCATAGGAACATCAAGTTCAGTGTTATAAAATGTTGCGTAAATTGATGCCAGGAGCATTGCGTTCGATGTTCTAGAACGTTATCTCCATTGACAATAGGATCAATGGGTACATTTTTCAAGGACATTGTCTCTTTTGACATATGAGGCATTAAGTTCAGTGTTCTAGGACATTGTATCAATTAACACAACGCATTAAGTTTTGTGCACTAATAGATTGTCTGTATTAATGATAGGAGTATCAAATTTAGTATTATAGGACAATATTACCTAGTAGAATTAAGTTTATTTTTTCTAGGACGTTGTTTCAATTGACCATATGGAGCATTAAGTTCAGTGTTCTAGGTCGTTGAGTTAATTGACACTAGGAGCATTAAGTCCATTGTTCTAAAATATTGTGTCATTTGACACTAGGAGCATTAAGTTTAGTGTTCTAAGATGTTTATCAATTGATATTAGGATTATTTAATTCAGTGTTATAGGTGGTTGCTTTAATCGAAGCTAGGAGAATTTAGTTCATTTTCTATGACATTGTCTTAATTGATTATAGGAGCATTCGGTTTAGTGTTCCAGGACGTTGAGTCAATTGACACTATGAACAGTAAGTCCAGTTTTCTACAACGTTGTCAATTAATGCTAGGAGCACCAAGTTCAGCGTTTTAGGACGTTATTTCAATAGACCATAGTGGCCTTAATTTCTGTTTTATAGAAAAAGTGCCAATTTATGCTAGGAAAATTAAGTTCAGGGATCTAAAACGTCTCAATTGACACTGGGAGCATTAAGTTCTGTTTTATAGGACGTTTTTTCAATTGATCATACGAGCATTAAATTCAGTTTTCTAGGATTTTGTCTCAAACGGCACTAGAATCATTAAGTTAAGTATTCTAGGACATTTTCTCAATTGACAGTTGGGACATTTAATTCAGTGTTCGTGGACATTGTATCAGTTTACACTAGGAGCATTGGGATCAGTGCTCTAATATGTTCTCTTAATTGATGCAGTTAGTATTAAGTATAGTGTTATTTGTCAATTGAACATAGGAGAATTAGGTTCATTGTTCTAGGACGCTGTCTAAATTGACCATAGGAGCACTGAGTTGAGTGTTCTAGGATGTTGGGTCAGTTGACAATAGAGGTATTATTCCAAGGTTCTAGACCATTTTGTCAATTGACGCTAGGAGTATTAAAAGTGTTGTAGGACGTTGTTTCAATTGACACTCAAGGAATTAAGATCAGTGATATAAGATTATGTGTCAATTGACATTTATAGATTTAATTTCAGTGATCTAGGACAGTGTGCCAACTAATTCTGGGAGAATTAATTTCATTGTTCTAGAATGTTGTCTCAATTGACCTTCAGAGTATTAAGTTCAATGTTCTAGGACGGTGACTCAATTAACACTGGGAAATGTAAGTCCAATGTTATAGAATATTTTGTTAATCAACGCTAGGAACATTAAGTTCAGTGTTCTAGGACATTGAGACAATTGACACTAAGAGCATTAAGTCCAGTGTTCTACAACACTGTGTCAATTATCGCTAGGAACTTAAAGTTCGGTGTTCTAGAACGAGGACTCATTTGATGCTTTGGGAAATAAGTTCAGTGTCTAGGATGTTGAGTCAATTGACATTAGTAAAATTAAGATCAGTGATCTAGGACATTATGTCAATTGATTCTAAGAAAATTAAGTTCAGCCTCCTAAAACGATGGCTCAATTGATGTTTCAATTGATAATGGTAGCATTAAGTTCATTGTTCTAGGATGTCTTAATTGATGCTTTGGGGATTAGGTTCAGTGTTTTAGGATGTTGTTGCAATTGACCTTAGTAGCACTAAAGTTAGTGATCCTGGGTGGTATATGAGTTGATGCTAGGAGCAGTAAGTTCAGTGTTATAGTACTATGTTACTTGATGCTATGAGTATTAGGTTTAATATTCTATGATGTTGTTTTAATTGATCATAGGAGCGTCATGTTCTATTTGATTGGATACTGTGTCAATTTTTTTCTAGTAGAATCAAGATTACTTTTCTTGTATGTTGTCTCAGTTCACCACAGGAGCATTCAAGTTCAGTGTTCTAGGACGTTGTGTGAATTGACACTATGAGCATTCAGTGTTCTAGGACGTTGTGTGAATTGACACTATAAGCATTAAGTTCAGTGTTCTGAGATGTTTCCTCGAGTGATGCTAGTAGTATTAAATTATATGTTATAGGACTTTGTGTCAATTGACGCTATGCTTCAGCGTTCTAGGACGTTGTGTGTATTGACACCATGAGCATTAAGTTCAGTGTTCTAATATGTTTCCTCAAGTGATGCTAGGAGTAATAAATTATATGTTATTGGAGGTTGTGTCAATTGAAGGTAATAGAATTAAATTATTTTTTTCTAGAACGTTGTCTCAATTTACCATAGGAGCAATAAGTTCAGTGTTCCAGGAAATTGAGTCAATTGACCCTAGGAACAATAAGTCCAGTGTTTTAGAACATTGTGTCAATTAATTCTAAGAAAATTAAGTTCAGTGTTCTAGGATGTTGTCTCAATTGTCACTAGGAGTTGTAGGCTCAGTGTTGTAGGACGCTGAGACAATTAACGCTTGGAGCATTAATTTAACTGCTGTAAGATAATCGTGTTAATTGACACTAGGAGCATCAAGCTCAGTGTTGTAATACACTGTCTTAATGGACATTATTTTCAATTGATGCTAGGAACATTAAGTTTAGTTTTCTTGGATTTTGCTTCGATCGACGCTCGGTGCATTAAGTTCAGTGTTCTAGGACGTTACCTCTATTGACTATAGGAGCATAGCAGGGGTTCCAGATTTCATTCAGCTTCCTTAGAATTCTATCAGTTGCCTCATTATATGTTTGGTTTCAAATAACACAATCTCTTGCGCAAGTTGTGCAGCTATATTGGCTCCCACCATCTCAGGATTTCATTGTAATGACTTAGCTATGGGTACTGGTGCTCCTTTGATTATTAGCACTATTTCTACATGCATATCCTATAGCTTTCTCTGTTCAATTCTTAATTAATTGTTCTTATTTATTCAATCTCTCACATCATCTTCCAATGTTGATTGGTATTTTTTCCATTGTTATGTCGAACAGAGTGATAGTTGGTCAATGAGCTTGTATTATCCTTACCATCATTATACTGTACTCCCCGAGTAGTTTAGCTTGATAATATTTTATCACAGCTTTAGGTTGTTTGTACTATTCATTGCTGCATTGTATTTAATATTTTCTACAGAGACTTCAATGGATATTTTAGCTGCTGTATTATGTGGTCTCTTATGTTGATTCTAAGCAGGTGCTGAACATTCACTAGCAAATGTGGTTGATGGTTTCATTTGCCATATATATATATATATATATATATATATATATATATATATATATATATATATATATATATATATATATATATATGTAATTTATATATATATATATATATATATATATATATATATATATATATATATATATATATATATATATATATATATATATATATATATATATATATATACATACTGATACTGCACTTTGGTGAGATGTTATTTCCATTGGTTGCTTCTTGTATATATCTTATTGTTGAGGTTTAATCTCGTGCTGTCCTTATCATATCTGCAGTCTACTACTTAAGCGCTCCTTTCTGTAGCCAATGCTATGTTTTCTTACTGGCTAATTCTTCCCTTTGTCTCAGAAATTGTCAATGCATTGATTTTCTTCTTCATTTTCTAATATTTTCTTTCTGTTCTTCCCTTATGTATTTTTGGATATTCATCCTCCTTTATCAAGTTTTTTCCCCTGCACGTTAGCCATCCATCTTCACTGGTCTTGAGGTTGTGTCCCTGTGTTTTACTTTCGATATTATTCGTTGACACAGTCCTTTGTGCTAATGATTCCTTTTCTTTCTGCAGTGCCTGGCATACAGAACCTGTCAATACTCACTCTTTTGTATAATGCTTGGTTCCTGTTCATTATCTTTCTATTTTTTATTCATGCTGTACTACCACTTCCCATGGTTTTATAAACTTAGAGACTTCATTATAGATTTGATTCATTGTGTATACTCTCTTCAAACCTTTTCCTTCATCTCTTCATGTTATAATGGTTTTCCTTCTATTACATGGATGTATCTTTAGCTTGCTTCATCAATATCTTTTATGATATTCCCATCTGAGAGCTTTATCCCTTCCCTCCTTATTATTTTTCCTTTCTCTCTATTAAGTAGGGCACACTTTTCTATTCCAAACCTCATCTTTATGTGTACTGATACTAATCCTAGTCTCTAGACCAATGGTTCCAAAATAGGGGTAAATTACCCCACTTGGGGTAATTTCACTATTGTTGGGGGTTAATGACAGTTTTTATTTTGACAGGTGCTGAATAGACACACATATATACATACACATTCATAAGATTGAAATGGGTACCACTATGCAACAACACAATTAAGCGTAGGATAGATAAACTATCAAATGCTATCAAAGATCAATTGATTTCACAGGTAAAAAACAATGGTATCTTGGCCATGCAACTGGCTGAAACAACTAATGTTGCTAGTGTGCACAATTAATGGTATACATCCGGTACTAAGGAGAAAGGGAAATTGAAGAAGAAACCACTGAAAGGGATGTCGATGAATTCAGAAAAGTAGAAGCATTTTTTAATGAACCAGATGTGCAACTCGATTGGGAAAACTGTACGGGAGTCTAAACAGACGGGGCACCATTTGTGCTAGGTGTTAAATCGGGATTTTTGGCGCACGTGAAAAAGGAAAATCCTTCAGTTATTGTAACACACTGCATTATCCATCATCAAGCACTGGTAGTAAAGTTTTTGCAACCTGATTTGGAGGTGGTGATATGTGACGTCATGAAAATAGTTCATTACTTTAACTCTAGTGCTTTAAACTCGAAACTTTTGGTTCCTTGTGTGGGAATATTGATTCTGAACATCAGTGTCTGTTGCATTATGCTCCAATATGATGGCAGTCCTGAGGAATGAAATTTTTTTTTGACGATAAGAGGCACAATTTAGCATTGAAACTGAAGGATCCAAACTGGATATCCATTCTGTGCTATTTAGTAGTCATATCTTCGCATATAGATGCCTCGAACATCACTTCAAGTACCAGAATGAAACATTATCTCATTGAATGAAGAAAATTCAAGCATTTCGTAGCAAACTGCTGCATTCCGCAAGTTAGGAGAGGTTTTGGAATATACAGATTCTGTACCCTTGAGTAATATGTGGAATATAATGAGTGCACGTTTAGATAGCCTGCGTCTGAGGATGGAAGAATATTTCACTGAAATTAACCCTGTTTCTATTCAGAATCCATTCAAACATAACACTGAACATCCGCCAGGCAAAGCAAATCGACTTGCATAAAAAATACTTGAAATAAAAGCAAGCAATCTAATACAAATGAAATTCAACTCCATGAAATTATTTTCATTTTGGATTAGCAGTAACAAAGACTTCCGTCTGGCACGTTTAGAAATATAAAAAATTCTTTAACCATTTGATTCAACTTGCATGTGTAGGACTGGCTTTCCAGCTCTTTTGACTATCCGAAGCAAGAAGATAAATAGACTGAACCCAAAAAATGACATCAGATGTGTCATTTCAAAACTATCTCCTCGCATTATTGAAATGATCTCAAAGTTGTAATTTTTTCACACTGCTAAAACTATTTTTAAGTACATATATACATTTTTCCCACTTATTTTCAACTGGTGTGATTATTTACATGAAACTATTTTATTTATTTCCAGTAGAAGTATTTTTTTATTTATTAGTCATTTTCACTCTGATGAGCATTATTTCAATTATTTATTCTCTCCATTTATTTTCAGCCTTATTATATGTATGCATATTTTATGTTTATTGTCAACAGAAATAATAGTACTGCTTGATACATTTGTTTCAATAATAATTTAATAAAGGTATGCTCAACCAACTAAAAGTTTGTGTTACAGTTATCATGTTCAAAATTATAGATATGGAGCGGCGGGTAACAAGAATTCTGCTAGCCAAAATTTTGTAATAAGTGGGGTAATGAACAAAAGTATTTAGGAACCGCTGCTCTAGACTACCATGTCTATTTCCTCAGACTTTTTTTCCTGAACAGCTTGATGTCTACCCTGAACATTGGATGGTTTATTATGTTGCACTCTTTCTTTAGTTGGTACCCTACTTCAGTCTTTTTAAGAACTCATGTTCAGGGGATCTTAGCCACTACTTAAGGTATGGGGTAGTGTGCCCCATAGAAGATTCCTCTTCTATTGCTAGTTTCTGCAAACTTTTTTTAGAACATGTAAGTATAGTTTTTAATTTTTGTCTATTACTTTTGTCTTTGGAATTATTGGTTCAATAAATAGTTGTGGAAGGATTTTCTAACGTTCTTGACCTTTACAAGCTATTTTACAGCATATGCACAAATAGTTTTGCAGTTTAGCATTTTATTTATGAAGTTAATAGCGATGTTCTCTGCATAATATATCTTTATTCATGTTATTAGTTTCATAGACAACTGAATAATTGCTTTGTCTAGAGTATATTTTCAGTTCAAGAAAATCAAAGTTATTAACCAAAAAATTGCATTGTAATTAAATATAGAACTCCATATATCATACAGCTGAAGGGTAGTAAAAATCAGGAAATGAAAAGGGATATGGCAGTTGTAATGAAATATAAGAGAGAGAGTATTTTATGGACGGAAATAAGAAAACAAAATAAGAGAGAGCCGTATTTGGAAAACATTAGAAGGATATTTACGGGGTAGCAACTAACTTCATAACGCCCTCAGTCACGAGCAGGTAATCATAGAAAATCGGCCTTTTACGCTCTCCAGCAGACAAACCTGAAGTTAGATTTTTCTATAAAGTCTTAATTACTATTTGTATTCAATTAAATCCTGGCAGCATTCTAAAAAAAGAAAATAACGAAGCTTAAACCGACTATTTGACGTAATGTCACTTTGTAGGTATATAAGAAAATATGCCCATGGCTCTGAAAAGGCAAGAAAAAAGTTGGTGTTGGAGTGAAAGTTATATTTTTCATTCTTCTTCAATTAAATGATTTCTTCAAAACGATATATAGAGGGCATCTATTTTATAGGACTGAGGGGTTACGTAGCTTTAAATGCATATGACTCATTTAATTAAGCATGAGGTTCTGACGTCATTTAGTTAGAGCAACTGCTAATGATTTATGCAGCACACATTGCGTCTCAAAAATATTTTTTCCTGTGTAACTGTCATGAAAATATGATGTTATACTAAAATAAGGAAGGATATCTAATCCTATTTTTTCAGGTAAATAAAATTAGCTACTATACGTTGAATTTTTATTATTAGAATAGAAGTAGTATATCAAACAACACTAAACAAAACGTATTCATAAAGTTTATGTTTTTTCGAAAACAAAGCACACCATTTCATAATCCACCGTTTGAATTTAAGATCTTTTACAAATTACAAAGAGCGAGGAAACAAACAATACTCACATAACTAATGCTCTTAACAATACTTACTTTGAAAAAGGAAAGAAAACATGTGAGAGAACTCTTTCACCAAGAAACTGTTAAAAAAAAGAGTCACTCCTAGTTATGTAAATAGCATCTCTCTCTCTCTCTCTCTCTCTCTCTCTCTCTCTCTCTCTCTCTCTCTCTCTCTCTCTCCTCTCTCTCTCTCTCTCTCTCTCTCTCTCACATATATATATATATATATATATATATATATATATATATATATTATATATATATATATATATATATATATATATATTATATATTTATATATATATATATATATATATATATGGGCAAGTAGTGACACAAGCTGAAGAATTGACCACCGAGGAAACATGGCCTTTGCTATAGAAAGGAGAACTTAAGAAGTAAACTGATGATAATGGCAGCACAAAATCGAGAGTAAATAACACGATTTATTCAACAAGCAACACACTGAAATAACATCTCGTTGAATTCCAGTATATGTATGGAAAAAGAAACCATTAACCACATTCACCAGTGAATGTTCAGCACTTGTTTAGAATCAATATGAGAAAAAACATAATACGATGAGTAAAACTCTGCTGGAGTTTCTGTTAAAAAAGTAAAATACAAAAAATAAATAAATGGTACGAATGTCAACCTTCAGCTGTGGTAGAATATGATCATGCTAAACTACTCCAGGACTACAGTACAATGAGGGACAGGGTAATAAAACCATATTGGCCAAAAAGTGGAAGATAAGGCGAGAGGAAAGAATTGAAAATTACCATGACTTACGAATTAAACTTGCGGGGGCACTTTTTAGGGAGCGCCGCAGACCGAAGGTTGAGATTACATTTCTTGGCTAATTGGGGTGAGATATGTCACATATTGCATAATTGGTAATTTTGCCTCTAATTTGGCTGCCCCACATTATACCTGGTAGGTTTGTGGTATGCACAGATAAGCATCCCGACAATCGCAAAAATTGCATTTTCTCTTCACAAACTCACTGTGACAAGATGAAAAAGAAATGAAATCGAAATTAATTAGTATAAACTAGGGTAATACCACCCTTGCAAGAGTAGTGAATAATGAGAGGTGTAGAGCCTGTATCCCGTGAAACACAACGTTACCTATTTCACTGGTCTGCAATGCACGGGTCTCTGTCAATATGGATGCATACGTTATGTAAAATCAGCATGCGGCATAGCCTAATAGCCAATGCATTGTGTTTTTGGGGTTTGTTTGGATTTGAAGCCGTGACTCTTAAAAGAGATATAAATGAATGTGTCACAGATGGAGAGCCCGTGTCTTTTGGAGCTGAATGGTACAAGTTTGGTCATCCTGGCATGAAGCATTCACCTGGAAATGGGACGTATATTGTCCACAAAGGGTCCGGAAAGCCGAAATCTGGGAGGTCCCGTGACCACCTGAACCCGTGTAGAACACGTCATGTACGAGGTAGTGACAAGCCGTGTGTACCATTTGAAATAGCCTGTTACATGCTATAATCACACGAGTGGAGGTCAATACTAGACTACTCATTCTCGAACAGGGCATGTGCAAAGTGGGCCATTTTTACAACAGTACAAAAATATTGCAATTTTCAACTTACCCCCACGAATCTTCAGAATGAAAGACCCCTGGGTTCAAGTCCCGTCCCCCCCCCCCACCATGTGTGCGTACCCCACACAGGCATTGGGTCCCATTACTATCCGTAGGGTGCTAGAGGTCCACAAGTTTAGGTTATCTACGTAATGCATAAATCGATATAGGAACA
>NC_090733.1:9076898-9079398 GCF_036898095.1 Palaemon carinicauda | reverse complement strand
GCAAAGTTAACTGAAGTCGGAGAGTGTAATGTTGGCCACCAAACTGTGGCAGATTGCAATAAAAAGACTTGGCGGCTTGGTGGGTTGAGTGTTGGTGTTCATAAATTTATATTTATGAACATTTCTTTAGTTGCAGTGAATTTGTGTTTTAAATTCTATTTAGTTTTACTTGGATGTGTTTTCTTATTCTATTGCAAGAAAGTAAGGTTGGAATTCTTCACCCTGTCTGTTATATGTTGTAGAAGCTGAAGAAACATCAACGAGTCCATTCGACAGTTGAAAAGGAACTGCTAGCGCTAATCATAGTGATAAGGAAGTTTGAGGTTTATGTAAATCGACCACAGAAGGAAGAAATAACATTTTATTCAGATAACAGTCCTTTCACTTTTGCTGAAAAATTGAAAAATAATAATCATAGGTTAACTAGTTGGTTGTCATGTTTGAAACCATATTGTATTAATGAAAAGCATACATCAGGTAAATAAATAAATTTACCTGATAAATAATTTTTAGGGGTGAAGCTATCTTACAAAGCTGGTCTTCAGTAGAGTAGAATATTTCATTCCGGTATTTTATTTGTGTATTTAGGAGATGTATAGCCAGGAGGTAAGATGAGTTCCACGTAGGATTAAGTAAAATATGTAAATTACTTAAGAGTTTCTTCATTCGTTCAGTTATATTTTCATTCTGTTCCCTGTAAGTAAATTTACGTTATTTTAAAGAATTCAATTTTTATTCCACGTATTTTTTTTTACAAAATCTTATGTATCTTGTAAAAAGGTACGCTGTAACACACATGCTAGGGATTGCATCATGTTTTTGCGTGGTTGTAAGAGGCATGAAAATTCTAAACTAAAATTATTCTTTTTTTTATTATCATAAGAGGACGTTGGCGGAGCTAGCTGAGAGAGTGTTGCGATGTTAATACCCCTTCTTTACATTGCTAATTTGGCAAACTTACGCCCCTAATGCCATGCCCCCCATGTCACGTGAATGATATACTAGAAATTTATAGAGTTAATTTAGTTAATATATAAGGACCTAATAATGCAAAGGAGACAGAAATATCCAGCTTATCACTTTGCAAGAGACAACGTCTGCAAACATGACAATTTCTTTCCAACAAATTCCGTGTATAGTGTGGTTCAAACATTGGTAATAATATTGTGTGAGTAAATTGAAAGTCTAGTGTGTTAATGTAAGTACATTTTATATTATAAATTTACATGACTGGCTCTGTGAGATTCTGGTTAAACAGTGAAGTGTATTCATTTTTGCTTAACTGTTCGGTAATCTATTGTGAGCCAAAGGGACGTGAGAGTAACAGTTAAGTATATGTAAGAGTAAATTAGATTTATTTTCTATACTCTTAGTGTCATTTTTTTTTCAATAATTGCCAAAAGTAAAGATTTATATAAATTAATTTCTACTAAAACCAATGATTAAAATTTTGTTGGGAATTTTTCTTTTTGTTTTAGTCTAAAGTTTAGTTCAAATTTAATATTTCGATTGAATTACTTGGATGTTAATTTTTTGGAATTTGTTATCTTTTTTTAAAATATTTATTTTTGTGAAGTGTGTATTATTTCTAACACCAATACTTTTCTCAGTGCTTTGGTCGTATCCCCTGACTAAGAACCGATGTAAGATGTTGATTTAAGAATAGTTCCTGTTATGTTTTAGGAGTAAGGTGAAGAGATCTTTTAGATTTTCTGTATTGATATATATTATCGCCTGACACTTGTGTATTATTCTCAGGGCTTGTAGGTATTTTTCTTGAGTATCAGCTTATATAATATATAGCAGGTGAATTTGGGAGCTCAGGAATTCAAGTAATTCGCTTGTTGTAAATATGTATATATATATATATATATATATATATATATATATATATATATATATATATATATATATATATATATGTATATATATATGTATATATATATATATATATATATATATATATATATATATATATATATATAAATATATGTATATATATATATATATATATATATATATATATATATACATATATATATATATATATATATATATATATATATATATATATATATATATATATATATATATATATATATATACATATATATATATATATATATAATATATATATATATATATATATATATATATATATATATATATATATATATATATATATATGTATGTATATATCTATATATATATATATATAGTAATATATATATATATATATATATATAATATATATACATATATATATATGTATATATATATATATATATATATATATATATATATATATATATATATATATGTATATATATATATAAATATATATATATATATATATATATTTATATATGTATACATATATATATATATATATATATATATATATATATATATAATATATATATATATATATATATATATATATATATATATATATATATATATATATATCTTTATATATATACATATATATACAATATAT
>NC_090733.1:9069398-9071898 GCF_036898095.1 Palaemon carinicauda | reverse complement strand
CAAAATCGGGAAGACTTCTCAAGTATAATCTTACAAAATACAAGTAAAAACTTTTGATATAAAATAGTAGAAACTACGATGCGTTTCGAGGATAAGTCCTTCCTCGTCTTCAGGTAGAGACTGTGGTGGATACTGCAGTCAGGGGGTCTATATACCCAGAATCAGGATTACAGGTGAGGGGCCTCGAATTTTCATTGGTTTTCATTGGTTGATCCGAGCTGGTATAGTCTGGTGTTTGGTGTAACCATTTGTAAAGTAATATCTTTTGGTGTATCGAGTTTCAAGTTCCCCCTAACGCAATAATCCTTGAATGCTTACCGAATAAACAGAGCAAATATTGATCATAGTAAAGGTATCTGTGATTAAAATACAACAAATGCAAACCTTTGGATATCTGCAATGATAAAAAACACATCTAACTTCATGCTTAAATACACCTAAAACCTGTTCATTTAACAAAATGCCATATACAAGAATAATTGCTGTATAGAATCCAACAAAAAATCCCTGAGATCCATGTTCTAGCTACACTCAACGCTTGACACTTTCAGAATTGAAGACATCATCACCTTTCTTCAGAGTTACTAATAGTGGTGTAATGTGAGTGTGTTGCAGGGGGTGGGGGGCGGTTGGCTGCAATAGGAGCTACATATTGAGTTATCAGGAGTTATTCTGTGGTCCCCACTGGTTCCCCCAATAGTTTGGGAGAGGGAAAGGGCTTGGCCATATCATATGTAAGATATGCTGAGATAATGCTTTAAGCTTTCCCCGATCTCCGTCATTTGAGAGTAACCTTTAAACTATATTTTCTTACTCTGATTACTTTAAACATATGATACTTCGTCTTTCCGCACCAGCTATATAGAAGGTTTCAGAAACTTTAGTTTCTTAACTACATTGGAAAGAGAATGTCTTATAATGTGATATATTCAAAATAAAAAAGAATTAAAGTAAATTTTACAAAAAGAAGTGCGAAATGACTCAGGCCTATACAAAGAATAGCGGGACACTCAGTAGAGCGCACACCTCCAACAAGGTACTTATTTCTCGACCTTTTGGACTGATTTTGGTCGATTTGCTCGTCCGTGATCTCGACCCCTGACCTTCATCTTTTTTAATTTCATACTCTTCACATAACAGGTTAAAATCCGGGCAAGTTCTTTATTTTCGACTAAAATTTTGGACGTATATTTAATGACAGGAATTTGACCTTTTGCTTGACCTTGACCTTAACATGTATTAATTGGCGTGAATATTCATACTCTTAAATATAAAGTGCGTTTGAAGTCTCTGTGACAAACATGTCCAAACCTTATTGCTAATTACATGAATTGGACATTTTGATTGACTTTGACAATGACCTTTGACCTTCATCTTACAAAATTTAATCATATCCAACTTTTTACATAATCGTTAACCCCTGCATGTTTCATTATTCTACGATTAAAATTGTATCAAGGAAGGTGTTCACAAACAAACTAATACACACACTATCAAACAAAAACAAACTGGGGGTAAAGCATAAACTCTTTCCAACTTCGTTGCCTGAGGTAAAAAAGAACCATCCCCCTATGATATCATATTATAAAAAAAAAAATAAAAATAAAAAATAAATGGAAACACAAGGCTAAGCTTGAGCTCTAATACCTTAAAAAAAAAATAAACATATGTCACAAAACCTGTCAAAATTGAAGTTTTCTTCCAAATATGCATATATAAACTATAGTTCTTCATGAACCAGATTAAAATCACGACAAAATATACTAATGAATAATACAATAACTTGAAGTTCTACGTTCACATATTTTCATTAAGAGACTAACTGAACTTAGATAAAAAAAAAAAAAAAACATTATAGAAAAAAATATCAATCACTCCAATTACAATTATTAAATATTATCTCTTTGGAAAACATGATTTCGGCGTTTCTAGCAGTTTCCTTTAAAATTTCGATAAAATTAGGCTGCCTGAATTTTTAGGAAAATTGACAACATTGTAATTTTACTAGTAAATGAAATAATTTGTACAAAGATAACATGCTGACACTTTGGGAGATAGTTAAAAATAGTTACAAACACTTCTAATGATTTTGAATTACTTATTCTTGAATTTTTTTACCGAGTTACTGTTCACTACATCCACTGTAAGCCTGTTTCATGTATTTTCTATTTTGTACGCGTAGGCAAGGAAATTACCCCATTGGGTAGTGTTGTATAGTTTTAATTCCAGTTTGTATCCACTGCCTCTAACTGATTTAAGCTAAATATGAAGAGGTTATTGTAGTTTACATTTATTATTTTGAATGCCTCTTTTAGCCGTTCTCTTAATCGTCGAGTTTTTAGACTAGTTTGGTGACCCTAGCTTCTATTCCTTCCAGTCTATCTATGTCATATTGAGCACTTGGATGAAATGATTTAACTCTTGTATTCTAGATGTGGTCTTACAAGTGATATGTACAGCTGCATTACAATGTCTCAATGCAACCTATTAGTTTTTGTGT
>NC_090733.1:9056898-9064398 GCF_036898095.1 Palaemon carinicauda | reverse complement strand
GTTTGGCCCTAGTACTTTCATGCATGATATTCAGATTTCCGAGTGTTTTAAAAATTTATTGAAACTTTAGCCAGTTTTATATATATAAGATATTGTTGATATTTCTTCCTAGATCGTATACGAGAGAGTTTCGGTGATTTAGGTAATCGATTCTCTTCGCGCCTAGCCTAGTTGCCTATGGAGCCATAGTATACTTTCTTACACTCCACGGTTGCTCTTTTCTCCTCGGATAATGAGCGCAATCCCTTTTCCCTCTGTATAAGCCTTGAGCTTTACCCTAATGGTTTATCTGAATAAATATTTTGATATAACTATATTAGGGTGTTTCTGCTCTTTCCTGTTTCCAGTGAATCTGGCTTCAGGAGGGGGCAAGACATCAGAATTTTAAGTCTGGGTCTGTTTCTTTCTAGCATAGAGAATGAAATTCCTTTGCTAGGCCTAGGGCAGACACAAGAGGCTTAGCCTCCCTAGACCACTTTTGAAGAGTTCTGTACGAGATGATCCCTTCTTCTTGTGATCTAGCAGATTAGTCCAGTGTTGTTGTTCTCGGTTTGAAGGATAACATCCTTCTTTTCCTTTGAATAACAACACCAAACCTTGTTTCAGTTCTGAGGGGGATGGCAATTATTACCGGCCTCCCTCCTATGATTCCCCCTAGGCTAGGATGAGCTTTCTTTGCTGCGGGGTGATCTTTTACTAAAGCAGAGTTTGCAGGACCCTTTTCCCCCTTTTCCCCCTCTTTCCTTAGTAATGGCCTAGCCTTTACATCTCTTGTCCGTCGTTCTACATCTGTACCTAGTATAGGCTAAGATGTGGAGCTGACTCAGTCCCTTGCCGGCCGGAAAAGGCCTATCTTCTGTAGAGTGTTCCCCAGACCTCCCTTTGTCTCACATCCATGTCAGTCTGTAGAGCCAGGTGGCATTGGATAGAAGGAAGCGTGAATTTACATTCTCCCATTCCTTATGTTCACTCTTTCTGGATGCCGGGCTGTGAGGCAGTGCCGTTTCTTATGCTTACATCCATTCTGTTTCTTTTCTAGTGTTTGCACCCTAGCCTGACAGCCAGCCTGACTGGCCGGCAGCCGGGCAGGTGGAAGTTCTCTGGTTCTTTTTCTGCTGCCGGCCGGCATTGGTAGCATACCATTGCCGGCCAGCAATAGAAGCACACCATAAGATCTGCTGGCCGCCACGATTAGCGGCAGGCAGCCGGGTGCTATCATTTATAGTTGTCAGCTGGCAGTGGCACACACATTTGAACCAGCGCTCTTCCACCTAATAGTCTAAAGGTAGTATACTTTGGAACTAATTTAAGGTACGTGCCAGCCGTAACATTAAATTATATACAGTAGCCAGTATTTTTACAGTATAGGATATACTGCATGGAAAAAACTATAGTGTAGAATATATTATAACACTAAGTTTTTCCAGCACTATTGTGTTGTCTTGTACAGCCTTTTGTGAAACCGTACAGATGAAGAGAGTGAGTTCTTTCTTTATTAACTATCCAGTATATTAAAATTACTTATTTTGGTGTGAGCTACACCTATTTTTTCCTCTGGAAATACTTTAACGGTTACTCTAGAATAAGAATAACCATAAAAATTTTATTATCCGGAAGGTTACAGCAATTGACTGGGCATGAAATACAAGTATGTGTCTTTCCTTCTTTTCTTTCTAGCCTAGTTTCTTTAAGATATGTATACTTAACATTAGTTATCCGGTGATACGTTGTTCACTTGATACTTATGGAATTTTCTTCTCTTTACAGGAGGACCATCCAAAGTGTGGGAGTTTTTTCTGCAACGTCCACAGCAAGAACTTCTGTGGACATGATTTTTGTAGGAGTGCCGGTATTGGGACCCGCAAGTATGTACAATTTGCACTAACCTGATTACCAGGGCGTTTGACACCCCTAAATTGGCAGAGTCAAGGGACGCAGTGAGGGAGAAGCTTCGAACCTGGGTGAGGGATTTACAGAAGAATACTTCTGGCCCCTATCTTCCAAGCGAGAAGATGAGGGCTTATCTTTTCCCCAAGGCATCAGCGGATGCAGTGATTCCCCAGCCTCAAGCGGAGATACCTTATGTTCAGATTCCGGTGGATTCTGAAGTCTCGGACGCCCTACAAGACATCCAACTGGACGAAAGGATGTCTGAGGTGTCTGAGTACACTGAAAAAGACCTTCTGGCAGGAGACCACGAAGAGGAGCTGACCCAGGCTCCGGACAATGAAGAGGAAGAATTCGACGAGGAGTCGGCTACCCCGGTTCAGGCCCCTGAACCTGTTCCCTCAACATCGTGTGCTATCCCAGATGATCTGGGAAAGACTCTTTCTTCCATCGTTGGAATGATCCAGCAGATGCAGAGAGAAAATATTGAGAAGGCAGCTGCAATGAAGTTGGAGATGCAAAGACTTGCAGTATCACGTGGGCCCCAGAGGAAGCTCAACGTGAAGGACCTTCCCTTGTGCTCGGATGACAAACCCTTGGAGGTATGCCAAGCACATGCCTATGACGACGGGAAAGATTGTCATCTCGGAGAGATCGGGCTCAGTCCCCCTCGAGGAGGTGGAATTCGGGCCCAGCAAGGAGTCGTACACGGACTGCTATGTCCGCCTTAGAAAGGAACCAGCCTCAAAGGAAGACACGCAGCCGAAGGAAGTCATAGTTTTTACCACACTAAAGCTCAGGCCTTACTGTCAAGCACGCTGAAGGAGAGGGTCTTCACAAACTCAAAGGTACCTAATTTGAGTAAAAAGCATCCTTCCTTTGTGGCCTCTCCTACTAGAGCCTTTCCCTTCATGGAAAAAGGGTTTAAGGCTGTTCTGAAAGCGGTCGAGACAGGTAAACCATGCCCCTCCTTGGAGGAGTGTAAACCTCTGTCCTTGGCCTTACCCATGGACCAGAAAGACTGGTAGGACGTCCATCTTTCCTTCCCAGTCGGGAAGTTGGAGGCCGATATTGCTGGATGTCAGTTCGGTGAAGACCTCCCAAAGCTGTCTGATTTTCTCTTGCGTAGGAAGCAGGAGACAAAAGAAAGACTTGCTGCTTCAATGTCTCTGCAAACGACTCTAGAGACGATAGCAAGTGACCCCAAGGCTCAAGAGATGTTTATGGTAGTCGCCAAGACGCATCTGGCCACAGTGACGAAGGACCTTTACAGCTTCGTCAAAGCTAGGAGGGCTTGTAGGGAGTTCGTGTTCGCCTCGGCTGCGGTGAGGCACGAGCAAACGAAATTAATCTCCTCCTGCATTTGGGGTAAAGACCTCTTCCCTAGTGAAGCGGTCAAAGAGGTAGTGGATAAGGCCGCCGCGGAAAATAGGAACCTTCTGCAAAAGTGGGGCCTATCTCTTAAACGAAAGTCTTCCCCGGATGAGGGTCCCCAACCAAAAAAGAAGACTAAGGAGCCTAGGCTACCCTCTTGGCCAGCCAAGCCATAGAGACAGCAACATCAGCAACTTCCTTTGACCGCAGTGCCCCAAATGGTGGCACAAACCCCGACCATGTACCAGTGGGTACCCCAAGCCATGTCTACACAGTCTCTGGCATTTAACCCAGCATTTGAAGGGCAGTCTACTACCTTTCGAGCAAGAGCTAGAGAATCAGCCAGAGGTTCGTCTAGACTCCCCTCAAAGGGAAGGGGGTTCAGGGGAGGTCGCGGTCAAGGAGGCAAGGCCTCAGGTCAACAGCAGCAAAAGTGAAATTTTTCCGGTAGGAGGGAGACTCCATATTTTTAGGGATCGTTGAACTTTCGATTCCTGGGCCCACAGCCTAATCAAGAATGGACGGTGTTGGAGCTGGCACAGCACTCCACCTCCGTGCCCACGATTCTTTCAACACTCTACCCCCGTTCTGGAAGAATACATTCGAGAACTCTTGGAGAAAAGAGTAACCCGAAGGGTAAAGTCCATCAAGTTCCAAGGAAGGCTGTTTTGTGTTCCAAAAAAGAACTCAGAAACACTCAGAGTCATTCTGGACTTGTTGCCACCCAACAAGTTCATATTGAACTGCAAGTTCAAGATGCTAACACTGCAACACATAAGGACCTTACTACCCAAGCGGGCATTTACTGTCTCCAAAGACCTGTCAGATGCTTATTGGCACATTCCAATCAGTCGTCAACTCTCCCCCTACCTAGGATTCAAGCTACAACGAAGACTCTGCGCCTTCAGTAGTGGCCTACCTGGACGACTGGCTGGTGTGGGAAGCATCCAAGACAGAGTGCATGCAAGCTTCCCAACAGGTGATCCAGTTCCTGGAACATCTAGGTTTCAAGATCAACAGAAAAAAAGTCTCGGCTTTCTCCATCTCAAAATTTTCAGTGGCTGGGAATCCACTGGGACTTACTGTCACACCAACTTTCCATCCCCGTAAAGAAGAGGAAGGGAATAGCAGGTTCTGTCAAGACACTTCTGGATTCCGAAAGGATATCAAGCCGCGAGCAGGAGAGAGTGCAGGGCTCTCTCCAGTTTGCCTCAGTAACAGACCCAGTGCTAAGAGCACAGCTAAAGGATGCAACTGGAGTTTGGAGAAGTTATGCATCAAACGCACGAAGAGATCTTATAAGACCAGTACCGACTCGTCTACATACGCTTCTCAGGCCATGGTCCAAAGTCAAGCAACTGAAGAAATCGGTGCTTCTCCAGCCACCTCCCCCCTCTATGATTATTCATACAGATGCCTCGAAGGAGGGATGGGGAGGTCATTCTCACCGGAAGAAGGCCCAAGGAACCTGGTCCAACCTATTCAAGAAATTTCACATAAACTTTCTGGAAGCCATGGCTGTACTTCTTACATTGAAGAAAGTCTCCCCCTCGCCGCTCGATCCACATAAGGTTGCTACTAGACAATGAGGTGATAGTGAGATGCCTGAATAGACAAGGATCGAGGTCACCTCAAATCAACCAAGTGATGTTGGCCATCTTTCGACTAGCGGAGAAGAAAAGATTGCACTTGTCAGCAGTTCACCTTCAAGGAGTCGGCAATGTGACGGCGGACGCTCCATCCAGGCTCACACCAATAGAGTCAGAATGGTCCCTAGACGCAGGATCATTCTCCTTCATCTTGAGTCAAGTCCCAGAACTACAGATAGACCTCTTTGCGACGAAAGACCACAAGAAGTTACCTCTCTACGTGTCCCCGTACGAGGATCCCGTAGCGGAAGCAGTGGATGATATGTCCCTCAACTGGAACAGATGGTCCAGGATTTACCTGTTCCCTCCTCACAACCTTCTATTGAGGGTCCTCAACAAACTGAGATCTTTCAAGGGAAAAGCGGTAATAGTGGCCAAAAAGTGGCCGAACAGCGTATGGTTCCCTCTGGCATTAGAACTACAGCTGAAGTTTCTACCACTAACAGATCCAGTTTTGACCCAGCGAGTTTAGAAGTCGACTGTCTGCGCTTCATCACTGAAAACCCGAAACTTGCAGCTCAGGATTTTCTCTCCCTATCGGTGAGAAAGCATTTCGGGATATCAAAAGACAGTATAAACTTTTTAGAGGAATATAAGTCCAAATCCACCAGAAGACAATATGAGTCATCTTGGAGGAAGTGGGTGTCTTTTGTCAAGGCGAAGAAGCCACAAAAGATCTCGACGGACTTCTGCTTATCATTCTTCATCCACCTCCATGGTCAAGGCTTAGCAGCCAACACGATATCAACGTGTAAGTCCACCTTAACAAGATCTATTCTATATGCCTTCCAGGTCGACCTATCTAACGACATTTTTAACAAAATTCAGAAGGCCTAAGCTAGGCTCAGACCATCAGCACCTCCGAAATGAACAATGAGGAGTGTGCTTTAAAAGATTTTACCCAAAAAGTTATATTTCTGTTTGCACTCGCTTTGGGGGCTAGAGTTAGTGAAATAATAGCCCTCTCACGAGAGGAAGGTCGTGTTCAGTTCTTAGATGGGGGAGAACTGAACCTTTTTGCGGACCCAACATTTCTAGCCAAGAACGAGCTATCCACCAACAGGTGGGGTCCCTGGAGAATCTGCCCTCTGAAAAAAGATTCATCCCTATGTCCTGTGGAATGCCTAAAGGTCTATCTTCGTAGAACTTCAGACAATAGGGGAGGTCAGCTGTTTAGGGGAGAAACGTCAGGTTCAAATTTATCTCTGAAACAACTAGGGGCAAATTCACCTATTTTATTCGCAGAGCGGATCCAGATAGTACACCCGCAGGTCACGATCCGAGGAAAGTTGCCTCGTCCATAAATTTCTTTAATAACAGGGATTTTGAACATCTTCGCTCATACACTGGCTGGAAGTCTTCCACAGTATTCTTTAGACACTATGCAAAGCAAGTGGAGCAACTGAAGAGGTCTGTGGTAGCAGTGGTTAGTGTCGTCAAACCTACTGTTTAACTCTGCGAGGAACAGCGAAATTAATTGGGACGATTAATTCTAGGGTGGGTGTGTAGTCACGGACTGTTCTACAGACTAAGTGTTAGGGCACTAAGGTGCCCACGTTGACTGTTCCAAAATCAAAGGTGAACCTAGCATAAGTGCACACACGTGTGCCAAGCGTTTTCAACGCCAGTGTGATTGAATAGTAAGACAGACTTTTATGATTTTGATATCTCAATAATAAAAGTGGCGCTTATGTTCTTTCTTTTCAGATGAACAATTTTTCTGCTTACTATGATCCTTATGCTTATTTGTTGGTTATCCTCTTCTTATACTTGTATAATTGCTGATTAAACTGTTTTTTATTTTATTGATTGTCAATAAACTAGTTCTTGTGAGCCTTGCGTCTCATTTGCCCATGTCATTTTACTAGAAAATGAATAATCCTAATAGATTGTTCCTTACTGCAAGCAAACTTTCATTGGTTTATGTTTTCCCTTAGTAAGAAGGACTTCATGCCCTATAGGAACGGGGGTGGATATACAAATTTCTTCCTAACCGGATATAAACTTTTGTCCAATCCAGTAATAGAACGGGGAGCTTGTCGGTATTTCATATCGACACAGCGGTTCTTTTACAAACTTTGCTTTACATAATATAGAGTGAGACCACTATATTGGCTTATCTGTTATTCATACATAGGTATATGTACTCCTTAAGACATTTCCAGAGTCTAGTATGACTCTTCCCTGTAGGGGGCAGGAAGCACTAACATAGTCTATGTTTAGATAAAAAGATGTATGACCGTAAGATCTTAGATCTCTAGGTCTAGGATGACCGGGAAATACCTTCTTGAGAGTACGGCACGTTTTGAAAATCCACATATACAGTAATGATCTGGTATACTTCCATCAGGACGACATGGCCTGATCCCCAAAAAAAAGATTTTGAGCGAATCGAAAAATCTATTTTTAGGTCAGATAGCCATGTCATCCTGATGGACCCGGCATTCCTTTTTCTGTAAAAAGGGCTATAAGACCCCACCCTATATACAGTATCTTTAGCACCTTGTGTATCGCTACAAGGAATACAGATGGCGCCGTCGGCGGCGCAGAGTACGCACTCGAAGCGAGATAGGAGAGGTGCCTTGCTAGC
>NC_090733.1:9036898-9049398 GCF_036898095.1 Palaemon carinicauda | reverse complement strand
TAGTACCTAACAGCTACCGCGTAGCAACTGGTAACCACCGCAGGATCTGCTTCTCATTCCAATACCATTTTTACATTGCTGCTCATTAGCCCTGACTCTTTAACCAATGCCACCTCCATAAAACTAAGGTCGTACACGAGCAAAAAACTATTGACCTGGTTTTAGGGCACCAAAGTTTTGTTCCGCATCAAGGGCATCACTACCTCAAGCAGCAAAGCAGACTGTGTCCTCGCGGTGATCCTCGAGGACACTTTCCCAGAAATCTCTGATTGGGTTTGCGAATAAGAGGATGCCCCAGTAGCATATGGCGCTTTCCAAACATACCTCCCGTAGCAGTATTCACTATTACAAGCCAAGTGTATAGACAAGCTTATTTAGCTCTCTCAATAGCTGTTTGGAGACCTAAAGGCTTCGCTCCACTTCAGGGAAATGACCAGTACCGTTTCACCTGCAGCTTGCTGCAGATAGCTCTCCTCAGGAAGTGAACCTATATTGTGCCCTTTTGGTATCACAAATAACCAAACCTGTATGGAGTGCCATCATGGATGTCAATACCTTGCCCATGAATGACCTGATGACGAAATTCGACACCCTCATGGACAGCCATTTCATCACTTTCAGGACCTACATCAACACCTCCACTCCAGATAACAGGGACAACAATTATACAATGACCAAAGCTTTCGTGAATGCAGCAAGGTACACACTCCCACCCTGGTACAAATCAGAGTGGTGACTAAGACACCCACCATCCACATATGTAACCAGGGCTGCCACTCGTACTTTTCAGAAAACCCCAGATTCAGATGAAAAAAAACCCAGATTGCTAAACAAAAAACCCAGCACTATATGTAGTGTATATGTGTGTATATATATACACACGCACGTATGTATATAATATACATACATATGTATGTATATATATATATGTATATATATATATATATATATATATATATATATATATATATATATATATATATATATATATATCACTTGGTGATAGTACTAAATAGCAAGGGGTTACATAATGTAACCCCTTGCTCTCACCTCAACCAAAGGCCTCTACAGATACCTACCGGCACCCATCAACTGCAGTTCTGCCACTACCACTCAAGATTCGAGGTTGCTGCGAAGAAATGTATGGACGGTTGTGAGTGGCTTGAACTTGTAAGTACGTATTACTTGTGGCGTTGGGCTCCCCTGTCAATAATGTTTTTGTTTTACCTGATGCAGGTACAGCTTTACTGTTTGTTTTAAACACTGGTGTTTGCTGTTCCTTTGTACCAATGTCACTCTCCAAGACATGACATAGTCATTCTATGCCTACTGACATCTGCCAGGTAGCGGCCAACGCATTTGAGATCACCAACCAGTGGTATGAGACACTTATAATATTGTTTAGGAGCGCTAAAGATCATTGGAAGTTTCTCGTTTTTGACGTGAAATTGCCATTATTTGGTTTGGATTTCCTTCTTCATTTCCACATTCTGATTAATGTGGCACATCAATGTTTAGTCAACGCATACCCATAATCACCAACACCTCTTCATTCCGGTCATTCTGTTCTTTCACTCCACATCAGTGAAACCGTGGATGCCTATGCCCACCTCATAAATTCGTACCCAGAAGTTCTCTGTCTGCCATGGCTTAATGTAACTGTATCTTTCCACAGATCACTGGGAAAATTATTCAAGTTCCTGATACCCTATCAAAAAACAATTGGATGCCATTTACCTAGAATTTGATTACATTGCCATGGCCGAAGCCTACCAAAAAGATCCAGAGTATTAAGTGTATAGGGCATCCTACACATCTCTCCATTGGCTAAACGTCTCCCTCTACAATTCCATTGCCTCCCTTTTCTATTACCGTAGATATCTGCGGCCATGCTCCGATAGGTGTTTGATTTCATACACAGCCACCCACATCCCTCACGTAGTCCTGGAGCCAAGGGGTGTTTGCATCCATTTTATTTCCACAAAATTACCCACCTGATTTTGATAGTGGACCTCCTTGGACACATTTTTAGCGAGGGTGTTTGTTCTGAAACCCGGCAGTAATGGAGATATTCACTAGTTTGTTAGAAATGCTCTGATGCAAAATCGCTCCAAAAGTTAGGGGTACGGGAAATTAAAATTAACACAACATTGCACACAATTAACCTATGGTTTTGTGTTGGTGCTTAAATTGAAGCTAGTTTAGTTATCTACAACATGAAAACAAGTTCAAGGTCATCAGATGAAGGTCAAGGTCACCAGAGGTCAAAGTGTGACGTAATTTTACTTAAGCTTGAAATTAAGACTTTCTTTAATTTGAAGGCCAACAAAGAAACTCATGATGATATAACTGTTTATTTGAATGCACATCTGAATACCATACAATATTAGGTAATTTTAGAAAAAGAATTGAAGTCTCTAACACAAATAGTAGTTCTTTGAGGTTGAGTTGAAAATAGCAAAAATCGGCAAGTTTTGCCAATTACATACATGCAAAAGACAGACATACGGCAATGCACAGGAACATCATTTAACTTAACAGATATGATAAGAAGGGTACAAAAATCATTTTCCATCAACCTTTACACCAACATTTTAGAAGAATATCAGTTGCATGCATGAAACCTATTTACTAGTGAAACGATTCTATGATACCGGATTTCTACAGCCTGTGTTGTTTGACTGGCAGCTGCAGTAGGGGCAACATGTAATTTGATTTTGTCTGCAAGGACAGCGCTGGGTAGCACAGGCAGAACATTTGCATGGGAGTGGAAAATCATTTGGAAGCAATAACTGCATTCTCTCGAGCAGCAGAGCACAGTAATCCTGATAGAAGCCAAACTCGCACGGGTTTAGTTCTGCATTGTCAAGGCAGTGTAACTGCAAGTATGTCCCATAGAATGCTCGAAGTATGTGCCCTTTATCTGAGCGACTAGTTGGAGGAAGGTCTAATATGGTCTTCTTGCTGTGATGGTAGAGATGATGCCTCAGCTGGTCCATTGATTTACATGGTGTTCCAGATTTGAAGACGTTCACAAGATACTCTTCAACTGCCGCAAAGTCAATATTGGTTGGATCCTTCCCAAATTCACAGAGATATTGAACAGGCGTTGCTTTCAAACCAGAAGATTTAGTTCCAAATCTGCTTGATGAATCACAACCAGTAAGGTGATGGAGTGGTAGTATGACTTTGCGGATCTCAGGGTCCATCTTCTCTGCCAAGGTATGCAGTGGTATGTGTCTGGTTGCATTTCCCACACCTGCTCTTATCCACAGTTCCTTGAGGCCATAACCTCTCAAGAGATTCCAGTAATGAAGTCCAAGTACCAGGACATCTGTGTCATTTGACAATAAGATGATTCTTGAAGCTCCACCCTTGACAGCATGCAGGGCATGTGGGATCATTCTCACGTCGGCCTCTTCAATTCTGTGATTTAGTTCAGGCAGTTGGATGCTGATATCATAAAAAACACCTCTGCATGGTTTGGTTTCACTAAGTCCGAATGCACTCACCACTATGCCTGCTGTTTGCATTGGGTTCTCCAAAATGTGCTCCCGAATTAACCCTTGGAGCTTTGCTTTGTTCATAGATGAAGCCCAGAATGATTCCATGGTGACTGGTAATGGTGTTCCAGGTGACATATCATTCAGGTCAATTGGACTATTTTTACATCTCCTTTCTCGTTCACTGTCTTTAACTGGGCCCTCAATATATGTGTCAAACACAAAGTCGATACAATTTGCGTTGTTGCAAAGGCCATGCACATAACCCAGAAAATTTGTGCGGAGATCACCAAAGGTATTGATATTAACCGTTCGCATTCGACGTAAGTAACCCATGACATCCACAATTGCAGCAGTATTCGCAGGTGTCCATGCTGGTGGCTGCAGGTAGTCCTTTGCATCAAGCAACTTTTCCAATTCATGGCAGAGGTCACTTTTGTTTGGTTCGACCATTAGCCCTTCTGAGTCGAAGAGATAGTTTGTGTCGATCAGGTCATAAGTGAGCAGGTCTTGTAAGTCATACCCTCGCACTCTGGCAATGTCAAAGATCTTCTGAGTTTCCGCCAACTGCTTCTGGTTCTCTTTGGCGTTTGTTTGGCGAGTGTGCTTTGCTGCTGTGTTGCTTTTAAATGTTTTCAGATTTCGGCGGTGGATGGTGTCAGAGATTAAACGTTGTCTTGTCACAAATCGCTCAGTCCGAAAGGTCTCATAGAGTGTCTTGCATGTAGCATCGAACTGCAGAAGATCATTACGGATTTCCTGTGGCACTAATTCCTGTGATATGATATTGTGTAGGGTCTGTACATCATCCTTACTCTTCTGCGCAGAAGATCTCACAGGATTGTCATGTTTTTTGACATACCTAATTATTTCATCAACCAAGGCTTCAGAACTTCGAGTTGCTGGGAGATTGAACTCATGATTCACCAGAAGTTCTCTGCTGGGTGTGACAACACCACTGATCTTGTACTGCAGGTTGACCACTGCCAACATCTCATGGTGGATAATTTCCCATTGAGCAACAAACTGCTTCCTCTTTGTGCTCCCTATGATACCACCAGCACTCTTCTGAGAGCGATTGATTGTCTGCTCAAGACACATGTCTGCTCCAACAGAAGTGAATTGATATCCTGTCCGCTTCACAACAAACTTTCCAGCGTTGAAGTTTTCAAACACATTTGAAGCATCTTGTGGTAACTTCCTCATATCCTCCAGATAAACTGAAGCCCATCGCAGGTAGTTTATCCTATCACATCCAGCAAACAGGGGGAGGGTGGCTTGAAGACTCTGGAGATGGAGATCCCAGTTTCCCTCACGGTCGGCCCTGACAAGGTTTCTCAGGATGGATACCATTTTCCCAAACTGATCCCAAAAGGCAAACGTCTCGGATACCTCACATCTGTCTGACCTAAAGGCATTGAAGTCATCAATCAATTTTGATGAAATTGAAATGAATGCCTCTAAGTGTGCCCTGCTTTCTTCCTGTTTTTTCTCTGACACAGAGGACTTCATCAACAGTATCAACGAAAGCTCGTTCATGTATGGTTCAACACCATTGATTCTGAAGAATTCGGCCCACTGTAACCTCTCAAGGTACTCACTGAGCAACATCAATCCTTTTAGTGACCTCGTATAGTGCGTACCATCAAGCACTGACCTAACAACATTTCTACCCAAACCTTTTGACTCAGCCAAGATGGTTTCAGCACCACTTCCATCAATATATTTGCCAATAGCTCCCATGACAACCTTGATTAGGTGAAACGATCCCAAACAAAGAACCAAGTTGCTGAATTCATCTGGGTTGTGCATGATGATCTCTCTGGCAATGTGGTATACCCCCTCATCACAAGTTATGGGCAAATGAGGCTGATCTAACTGACTGAGGATATCTTGAAAGTTCTTGAGGGCAGTGTACACAGTAGCGTACTCTGTGACAGGATATGGAAGAACAGGAAGAAACCCTATTATCTTTTGAGGAACATTTTCATGAGTAACAAGGGAATTAAAGGCACTCCATGAGGGCATCGGCTGTTCTTGGCTTGTTTCTCTGATGCCCTCCTTCATATCTGACATGTTCATTCTGCCTAGTATCCATGCAGCATCCTTCATCATTGTAACATTTCTTCGGCATTCATCTGCTTCATACAGAGCTTCCGGAACCTCATACACAGTTGGAAGACTGGGTTTCTTGGCAGGTTTTATGTAGTTTCTCAAAACCTGACAACTTAGTTCCTGTTTGAATTGTCTTTCTCTGTGTGTTACCTGAGTTTGGGACATATTTGGTTTACTATTCCCTAATGTACCAGCTGGTTTGTCCTGCATTAGGATAGACACAGTGTCATGACTTCCACCAAAAATTCCAGACAAAGTGTTTTCCTCATGATCAAAGTTTTCAAATGCGCCAATAGTAAATCTACTTCGATCAAACTGACTGGGAAGAGGGACCTGACCCCGATTTGATTCAGTGATATATGAAGCCATATCACAATGATAGCGAAGAACCTCATCATAACTGGTTGCAAGTCCAAACTGATTGACACTTGAGATGAGAGTTTTTGACCTGCAAGCATTGTATATTGCTTCTGAGTTCAGCATGTGCAGAGGAGTGCGCTTTCTACCATTGTTCACTATGTAAAACATGACCTGATAAACAGAGAGTATTTTTCTCATTTTTCCATCAGAAATATCACAGTCATCCAGGTTTTTATGCTGTGAGTTGTCAGGGTAATTGTAATTGCACTTCACATCAAAGTCAAACAGTGTTGAGAACACGTCGGCGACTTCATCTGGAATTGCTATGTCTCTGTAAGCTTTCTCAAGTTCATTGGCGTCACAAAATTTGTCATTGAGCTCAAAGTCCTCTTTCAAGAAACAATTCCTTAACAATAAACCACACTGTTTTAGTATATCTGAAGTCATTTCCCTATCAGAGTGTTGTGGCATACTATCTACAGCACTATTCTTGAAGAAGATTGTAGGGGCCTTTGCACTTTGAGGGGTAAAGAATGACACATCATTACCACATATCCAGCAAATACAGATCACATCCCTGTTTCTGAAGGCAGTGACATCTTGATCACCACTCTGTACCACTTTATTGCAACTATCAGATACATATGACAAGTTGTAGCACCTCCCAGAGTTCAAACCTGGTTCAATGTTCTTCATTACATCTGCAAATATTTCCAGCTTCTTTTGACCAATGGACGGCAACGCAGACTTGGAGGACTGCCTTTCTCCTTTCAAGATATATTTGCAGATGCAGTCATTGTGACAGTACAAATCTGCCCCAAACACAGCATCTGCATCTTGCAAGTCACTGGTTCGCGTGTATACTTCATCCTGAAGAGACAGTGCAGCTCTCAGGAAGGACTTTGCACGGCCTTCCTCCGAGATTCGCCAATTCTTGTATACATTGTTGTGTTTTACATGGCCACATATGAAGCACGGCTTGGAGAAGATGTCTACATTTTCTGCACGTGATGCTGGATCCCTTGCTGCAGTTGAGGAACTTCTCCTCATCTGACCACCAGATGAGGTACTCTGCTGTGCACCTGCGTCAGATGTTGCTGCCAGCTGCAATCTCTCAAGATTCCTTTTGTGTGTGTACCGTTTGTAGCAATCATTATTAACATGGTAGACAAACTTCGCCTGATCAACATGATTCAGTCTCTCTAACATACAGTCCCCTCTAATCCCAGCAGCTTGAATTACTGCTAATCTGCCATTCTCTGTCCCTGATGTATTAAGGTTGGGTTCATCTCTTTGGCATATGATGCACCTCTCAGGATCAGTGGATTGGCTAGGTATCGGTGAAGCTGTCCGTCTCCGTTTTCTTGGGATATCCGCCATACTTGATGATGTCCCTATGTACTCGTCAGTCCTGAAAAGAAAAAAAAAGAGCATTAACCCTTAATCGGTCACATATAGGAAAAGTGTATGGTTTACTTTTTTGCCTTGGTATTATAATTCAACGATACTAGCTAAGATATTTTTGCTAAAAATGCTTTTTTGATAAATTAAATATTAAAATTACAAATTGTTACAAAATTAAAGTAGTCTAATTCTAACAAACTAGTAAATATCTCCATTACTACCGGGTTTCAGAACAAACACCCCAACTAAAATTGTGTCCAATGAGGTCCACTATCAAAACCAGGTGGGTAAGGGATGCAATTGAGAAATTTTGCCAATTTTCGCTATTTTCAATTCAACCTCAAAGGACTACTATTTGTGTTAGAGACTTCAATTCTTTTTCTAAAATTACCTAATATTGTATGGTATTCAGATGTGCATTCAAATAAACAGTTATATCATCATGAGTTTTTTTGTTGGCCTTCAAATGAAAGAAAGTCTTAATTTCAAGCATAAGTAAAATTACGTCACACTTTGACCTCTGGTGACCTTGACTTTTATCTGATGACCTTGAACTTGTTTTCATGTTGTAGATAACTAAACTAGCTTCAATTTAAGCACCAACACAAAACCATAGGTTAATTGTGTGCAATGTTGTGTTAATTTTAATTTCCCGTACCCCTAACTTTTGGAGCGATTTTGCATCAGAGCATTTCTAACAAACTAGTGAATATCTCCATTACTGCCGGGTTTCAGAACAAACACCCTCGCTAAAATGTGTCCAAGGTGGTCCACTATCAAAATCAGGTGGGTAATTTTGTGGACATGAAATGGATGCAAACACCCCTTGGCTCCTGGACTAACGCTGATTTACTGCAGACCCACTGAAAAAGAAGTTCGTTTGGAACAGCATTAACATGGATATTAAGGATACATCCAGCAAAACTTCGACACTGATTAACCACTGTATTCACATTTAAAATGAAAGATAAAATACAAAATGACACTCACTATACATAGTGCCTGCTGCATTATGTTCACCAGACACGGCCGCCGTCTCCCCACCCCCTTCAAAAAATTGTCTAAATTTTGGTGAGCCTGACACGCAAGAAAGGCCCTATTCTTTTTTTCTTGATCAAATGTTATTGATACTAAAAATATCTTCCCCCTGATCGAAACCTACCCATAAATGCTATTTTTTTTTTTCAGGAAGATTTGTGGGAACACAGGAAATCCTTGGATACTTTTTAATCCCCTTCCTCTTACTTATGCCACATCAGATATAAATATACTAGAGAGAGAGAGAGAGAGAGAGAGAGAGAGAGAGAGAGAGAGAGAGAGAGAGAGAGAGAGAGAGAGAGAGAGAGAGAGAGAGAGCATTTTAAGAAAGGGGCTACAATTAACATGTTCATCGACAAAGAATTCAGCTAGAATGGCAGAAGGATCCAGACACTTTAATGCTTTCCTTGTCAGGTTTCAAAAAGCAAAGAACTCCTAGGTAACAAATTACCAGCAAGGCTTCGGGTGGATAAGAGTAGAATAATGCGATAGAAAACAACCAACATTACAATATGAAAGTATTTTTATCCTATCTGAAGTGAAATAGCTTCGACATGTGCGAAAAAATTGTTTAAATCTTCGGATGGGTTTTAAACACGTACTGTATATGTTCATAATTTTTAAGAAGTTTACTAATAATAAGAATAGGAAAGGGAGACCACTGATGTTAGATTATTAGGCAGAAGGAATATTTACTCTCTGCCATATTTAAACTATGATCCGGAGTAGAATTTTAAGAAAGGTTGCACATTGACCCTGAAGGCCAGGTAATTAACTATAAGTTGTTAGTATATTTCAAAAAATTGTAACTCATGCTATTACATTCATCTTGAAATTTAAATTTTCAGTAATTTATCGATATGGACTGAATAACTCAAGTAAATAACTTATAAGTCACTGGAATTGAACGAGGTCGCTGCTCTTGACATTTAGATACTATTATAACCCTGTTGCATTCGAGTGTTTTAAAAATGTTAGTACAATTTGTCGATACGAAACTAAAATCTTAATAAACTATTGGAATTTATAAAGGCCAAAGATTTATGGTTCCCAAGTTTGAGTTATTAGGCTTAACCAAATTTACAAAATTAATATCATCTAAAAGGCCTCCCATCGTAGATATATTTGCCAAGTTTCATCCATTATTAATAATTGTTTAAGAAAAAGTGTGAATACAGACAGACAAATACATTAAGTCATTCTGGCATATTTAGCAGCGTTAAAAAAACATCACCGTATATTTTATGCCTTGCTCTTCTAAAAAATACAAAACATCTGCATGCAAAAAATCTATTCCGTTGAAACTTCTTTATATCATGTATAAGAATTTGCATGCAATGTTTTCTTTGGTATAATCTATGTTTTCTAAGCAAAGTTTATTTTTTCTTTATTTTGTATTTGTGTCTGGCTGGTTTCATACAACAGTTAGAATTTTTGGGAAGTAGAATAATATACCAATGTAACGGTAACTTTCGTTTAAGAAAATAGTTTCATTCAGTAGCGTTTGGTTTTATTTTTATTAATTTTCCAACAGCTATAGGCGGGTGGGTCAGCTTCTGGCCATGTTTGGCAAACATAATGCAGCAGATATTTTGTCTTGCATTGGCCATTCTGAACTCTCTGAGATGTGTAGACGTATATAAACATGTTTCAGGAATGTTTGATCTTACCTCTATTTTATGCATATTTTGTGTTTCTGTCGGAGTAAACGCAGCAAGCAGTATTTTGGCAATGGTCACTTTGCACTTTGTAAGATGTTATCCTTCATTATGAATTGGTTTCATTTTGTATATTTTATGTTTTATCTACATTTGTTTTTTACAGGACAGAGGGTGGAGGTCTACTTAGGGCGTTTCTAGCGGACATAATGAAGATGGTAATTTGACTGGCATTGGTCATTCCGAACTCACTGAGATTTATATAACTTGGTTTCAAGCGGGAAAAAGAATGTTTAATCTACCGTATTTTTAGGCCTGATTTTTTTTAAGCCAGCACTAATGCAGCTGAGATTCTGTCTGTCATGGGCTATTTCTTTATCAGTGTGATGTATACGCTTCCCTAAAATACATTGTGTGAGGTACGTGGCGATGTTTGCTCCAGCTGTTGTTTGGCTCCATTTTGGGGATTCTCCTGGGTCTAACGAAGCAGGTGGTCCCCGGCAGACGTCCAGTTCGTCTTATGCAAAATAAATTTTTCGTAACCTTTTACTGCATAATAAATTGGTACAACGTTCGTATAACCAAATTCTACCTCGCTGCCTCTATATACGTAAAAGACAACGTGTATTTAAAAGACACGAAGATAAATAGAAAAATTGAAAATAGTCTCTAAAATCTTGATTGTAATTCATCACAGATCCACAAATATATTCTTTCATCATTATTTATTTCTTTTCATATAAAACATGTAAAGATAACTTTCCCCTTTGATATGGTATACTAACGATTGAGAATATTTTATGGATAAAAAAGCCGTTTTGAGTTTGATAATTCCTTTTGGTTGATGGGTAATTGATAAACATTCATTAAAATCAATTTGAATATTATGTGGCCTGCAAAGAAATATAATGTTCATAGAATTTAGTGTGGTTATATTGTTTTCTCTATCTTATGTTTCAAAACATTATTTTTTAAATTCCTGTCTTAAGTTCTGAATATGTCTATCTGTAGCGATGTAACTGATTTTAAAATTTCCCTAGCATGTTTTTTTATTGAACTCTCTCTCTCTCTCTCTCTCTCTCTCTCTCTCTCTCTCTCTCTCTCTCTCTCTCTCTCTCAATTCAGTGGCTATATGATAAAGTTTCAGTTGATTAAAAAACAGCACATTTGATTGACCTCGTAGTTCAAAAGATATACGTGGTGTATATATCATAAAATGTGTTGTGGTGTTCTCCTTCAGGCGGTAGTTCGAGCACTCATTCAAGCCCGATAGTTTCTAAAAGTATGTCCAACCTCACCGGAATGGAGGGGTTTGAAGGAACCTATGGGTCCATCTGTAAAGTCATCTGTAGTCATTGCCTGGTCGTCCCATGCCCTTCCTTTAGTGTAGAGAGGTCTTTTATACATGGAAGTCTCTAAAAACTTGTCCTTTACTTTGCCTTTGCACTCACGAGCTACAGTGATGAAAAGAAAAGAAAGAAAATATTTTCGAGAAATATCTCTATCATATCAAAGCAGCTTTAATATTTGAAATTTCGGAAATGCATGCTAATGTTGTTGACGATCTGCTAACTTTCTTATTTGAACTGCAATCATTCAAGTCAACATTTATCTGGCATTCTCCGCACTGTGGTTGATATCTTCAAAATGTTTCTTTTTCCTCGGTGCTCGTGGCCCAGCAACGATTCCCAGAATGAAGTAAACATTATGCGACAGGGAGTTGTTTTTAAGTCATGATATTTAATGCTTAAGATTTCGTCATTTTCTTTTATTCTTTGATAAATATACTCACTTCTCAATGCATTTATATATATTTTTGTTACTGATTGAATATCCACCAAGAAAATTTCTTTTACGTGAACGCTAGAATACTTAGCGAATCAAAGCTGTTACGAATATTTCAGGATGAATTTCATAGAAACACTCACATATACACATACTCACGCACATATACACACATATATACACGCACTTACACACACACACACACACACACATATATATATATATATATATATATATATATATATATATATATATATATATGTATGTGTGTATATATATATATATATATATATATATATATATATATATATATATATATATATACGTATATATATATATATATATATATATATATATATATATATATATATATATATATATATATATATATATATATATATATATATATATACATATATATATATATATATATATATATATATATATATATATATATATATAAATATACTGTATATATACATATATATATATACTGTATATATATACATATATATATATATATATGTATGTGTGTGTATGTATTATGCATGTATGTATATGTAAAAGTCAACAGAGCATAACCCACCAAAATGTATTGCATTTATAGACTATAAAAACTTTTGATTCTGTCAACACT
>NC_090733.1:9019398-9031898 GCF_036898095.1 Palaemon carinicauda | reverse complement strand
GCTTTTGGGCGTTTGGAGGATTTGCTTCTTTATGGATCCATATACCAACATTTGTCCGGCTGCATATAGTTTGATCATTATATTTTTTACTCCTCTATTTACCTTAAATGCTCTCTAGGAAAATTTAACCAGTTGCTTTAAAATCGACTAAGATATTTTCGTTAACTGGAATAATGATAGAGGAATGTGATATATATTGTATAAAAAATCTGAGGGGCACCACTTATTATGGAAGCATGCTTCACAATGCAATTTTTTTTTTACTTCGATGGAGATTGTAAAAAACTAAGATAGAGGAAAATGAAATACAGATCTCCAAATGCCTTATTCCGGAATCCAGCTAATGAATATCTTGTCTTGGTGTCACACAAATATCAAATAGTTCCAAGTTGGAATGGTCAAGTGAAGGTGTTTCTGATGCCGCTTGGGAGAGATTTCTTTTATGGAGGCAAAGTGAGAAGTGTGACGGGCCGAGAGAAAGGTTAGGACTCAAAGGCAGGAAGCAATCAACTGAGTAACTTTATTATAGAATACTCTCCTTTATATACAAAACCTCAAGGCAACAGGTATTTTCATGTTCACAAGACAATGTTACAGAAGAAAACCGGAGACATGATTATTCAGGTTCTTTTTAGTGCGTGGGAAGAGCGCAGATACAAGCATTTTACATACAAAATAATTTATGTATGATCGTGTGACACACGGTTGGTACATGGCTCCCCCCCCCCCCTTAAAAATGACATACTGTACTATGTTAAATAGGGTGCCCTGATCTAGAGAGGCGAACTGTAGGCGGGTCACCTGGCAGAAGATAAGCAGGTTTTAGACGATCAATGGAGACCCAGTCTTCTTTGCCACGAATGTTGAGTAGGAATGCTTTCGGACTGCGTTAGATCACAAGGAAAGGGCCCGTGTAAGGGGGCGTTAGTGGTGGCTTGCTAGTGTCATTGCGCAGGAAGACGTGCGTTGCAGAGTGCAAGTCTGTTGGTATGTGATGCTTCGCTGGGGGCTTGTAAGTCTGGCGGCACTGAGTAAATTTTCCCACGACGTGACATATGCGCTGGAGATCGTCGGAGGTGGTTGTAGAAGGAAAAAATTCTTCAGGCACTACCAACGGGTCGCCATACACCATTTCAGCTGCCAAGACGTCGAGGGCGTCTTTAAGAGTGGTCCTTTGTCCCAAGAGGACACAGGGAAGTTGAGTAAACCAGTTACAATCCTTGCAGCGGGACATCAAAGCTGCTTTGAGGATGCGATGAAAACGTTCAACCATTCCATTGGCAACGGGGTTGTAGGCCGTTGTCTGATGTAGGGTGATGCCCAGGAGATTCACTAACGATGTCCACAATTGAGAGGTGAAAGTGGTTCCCCTGTCAGAAGTAATATGCTCAGGGATACCAAATCTTGAAATCCATCCAGAGAGTAAGGCAGATGTACATGAGGCGGAGGTTGCAGTTTCCATGGGAATGGCTTCAGGCCAACGAGTGGAGCGGTTGATGACGGTAAACAGGTAACGATGTCCTTGTGATGTGGATAGGGGGTCTACAACGTCGACGTGAATGTGTGCGAAACAACGCTGAGGTTGAGGAAAGGTGCCCACTCTGGAATCCGTGTATCGATGTACTTTGGAAGTTTGGCAAGAAGTACAGGTGCGGACCCAATCCTTAGCATTCTTAGAAATGCCGTGCCAAATGAACTTTGCCTTCAGCAGCTGTGCAGTAGAACGGCAAGACGGATGTAAAAGGCCTTAAATGAAATCAAACACCTGCCGTCGCATGAGAGCAGGAATCCAAGGTCGCGGTCTACCGGTACTGACTTCACAGAGGAGGGTGGTGTCGGAGTTTTCGACGGGAAAGTCTTCCCAACAGAGGGACGTGCAGGATGTCCTATATACTTAATACTCAGGATTGTGTCGTTGGGCTTCAGCCAGGGCGTTGTAATCCAATCCCAGTTGAACGGCAGCCAACGTGTTTCTTGACAGGGCATCGGCAACGGGATTCATTTTCCCAGGGACGTATTGAAGGGTGCAATTGTATTCAGCCACGGCAGAGAGATGTCGGCGTTGACGGGCAGACGAGGCGTCAGACTGTCGAGTGAAGGCGTGCATCAGAGGCATGTGGTCTGTGCGAATGACAAAGGGCGTACCTTCTAAGAAATGACGAAAGTGACGGACAGCCAAGTGCACCTCCAGCAATTCTTGATCGAAGGTAGAATAACCCGATTCTGCATTGGACAGTTATCTGCTGAAGAAGGCCAATGGGCGGGGCAAGCCGTTGACCACCTGCTCGAGTACTGCACCAATAGCGACGTCGCTGGCATCGGTGGAGAGAAGGAGAGGGGCATGTGGGATAGGAAAAGTGAGAGCCGCAGCAGTTGATAGGGCCTTCTTTGCATTGCAGAAGGCTGCTTCTTGAAGGGGACCCCACTTCAGGTCCTTTGGCTCGCCCTTGAGGGAGGCGTAGAGGGGAGCAAGAGTGGCTGCAATGGCCAGCAGAAAACGGTGATAATAGTTGATCATGCCCAAGAATTCCTGCAGAGCTTTGACAGTCGAGGGCACAGGGAAGTCCTGAACGGCTGCTACCTTCTCAGGGAGGGGATGGACTCCTTCAGGAGTGATGCGGTGCCCTAAGAACGACACTTCGTTGGTGCCAAAGGTACACTTGTCGTACCGGACTACAAGACCGTTTTGTTGCAGGCGGTTAAGCACGATGCACAGGTGACGGAGGTGTTCCTCTGTTGAGGAGGAGAACACAAGTATGTCGTCCACATAACATATACAGAAAGGGAGGTCCCCTAAGATGCCATCCATAAGACATTGAAACGTGGCCCCCGCATTACGAAGGCCTAAACAGGAGTAATTGAGGGTGTATGTACCAAACGGAGTGGTGATGGCGATCTTGGAGATGTCTTCTGGGTTCATAGGCACCTGATAATACCCCTTCAGGAGGTCGAGCATAGAGAAAACCTTTGCTTTGTGCAGGTATGAGGTCATGTCGGCAATGTTTGGGAGGGGGGTAGTAATCCGGTTCTGTTTGCATGTTCAGGTGCCTGTAATCCCCGCATGGACGGAGGGAGCCGTCTTTCTTCAGAACGATGTGTAAGGGTGACGACCATGGGCTGGAGGCCTTTTGGCATAGGCCCATTTCCTTCATTTTGGCGAACGTCTGTTTGGCGGCAGCCAATCGTTCCGGTGCCAGACGTCTGAATTTTATGAAGACTTTGGTTCCCGTCGTGATAAATACCATGCTTGGCAGGAACGGTGGGCTTTTGGCCAAGTTCTGGACGGAAAAATTCTGGGTACGACGTGAGGAAGTGGGTGTAGTCATCCGTGGGTGCGCTGATGTGGAGAGCGAGCTTAGAGGGGCGGGTTGAAGAGGTGTTGACAAGTACGAGTTTGCGTTCACCAAACGTCGGTGGGCGACATAGAGCAGAAGGTGGAAATGAGAGAGGAAATCCGCTCCGAGGATTGGCAATATGACGTCAGCAACGAGAAACTTCCAATTGAATTTACCATTTCCGAACGATAATGTGAGGTTTTCGTAGCCGTAGGTGGGAATCGCAGATCTGTTGGCAGCTACCAAGTGGACGTCTGCAGATGTAGACAGACTACGTCGTGCCTTGAAGAGTTTCCTTGGCAAAAGAGAACGACAAGCACCTGTGTCTACCAAAAATCGCACGCCCGTTCCTGCATCCTGTAAAAACAAAAGATTAGAAACACGACAGGCCACTGACACGAGCGATGGCCTACTTACACGTTTTTTTGGCCACTGACAATCCTTGGCACATTTCTTCGCGGTTGCCCCGAATATGAAGTGGTAGTAGCAAATCTGCGGCGGATGGGAGGTAGTAAGTGGCTGTAGAAGTCGTTCGTTGGGGCGCGAGCGATTGGTGGGTGGTGGGGGGCATTATCGCTGCTTCGGCACATCACGGGGTAGGCGTGTATGTCCTACAACATTCATGTTTGCTTCGGTTGACGTTGAATAGGCATTCTCTTCTTCAGGGATGGAGGCGTTGATGGAGGTCTTGAAGTGGCTGTCCATAAGGGCGTCGGCTTTGGTCATCAAGTCTTTTATGGGTAAACTATCGACATCGGGTATGGCAGCGCGTATAGGTCCAGGTAAACGGCATATCCAAAGGGCACGAAATAGGTTCACCTCACGAGGAGAGCCGTCTGCGGCAGGTTGAAGGCGAGCGATACTGGTCTTTTCCCTGTGGGCAAGCGAAGCCCTTTGGTCCCCAACGGTTGTTGCGAGAGCTGAAAAAGCTTTGCTATACAAGTGGCTGGCGACGGCGAGTACTGCTGCAGAAGGTATGTTTTGAGGGCGTCATACGCTATTGGGGTGTCTCCTTGTTCACAAAGCCAGTCAGATATATCTGGGAATGTGTCCTCGGGTATCGCCACGAGAACATAATCTGCTTTGGTGGTTGAGTGAGTCACGCCCCTGATGCGAAACTGGAATTCTGCGTGCTGAAACCAAGCAAACGCCTCTCCGCTGGCAAACAATGAAAGTTTGAATAGGGTGGCCGCAGCGCCAACTGCCGTAAAGTCCGCCATAGTACCAACGATGGAGGGGCGAGGGGGTGGAGATGGAAGGCGGTGGGAGCGAGTTGACTTCCGGAGTCACCAATGTGACGGGCCGAGAGAAAGGTTAGGACTCAAAGGCAGGAAGCCATCAACTGAGTAACTTTATTATAGAACACTCTGCTTTATATACAAAACCTCAAGGCAACAGGTATTTTCATGTTCACAAGACAGACAATGTTACAGAGGAAAACCGGAGACACAATTATTCAGGTTCTTTTTAGTGCGAGGGAAGAGCACAGATACAAGCATAATATATACAAAATAATTCATGTACGATCCTGTGACACACGGTTGGTACAAAAGCTAAGAACCAAAGTTGACGCCCTGAGACGAGCACTGAGGCAGAAGAGCATTCATTTTAAAGTAAATATTTGATAAATAAATGAATAAATAATGTTAGAAAGAAACACAAATATTGAATAATGAATCAGGGGATAGAGGAAGAAGCTCAGGAAATAAAATCTAAAGAATGAGAGAAAATATTTAGGTATCCATGAGTATCGCTCCTCAGCTGTATGAGTTAGTAATTAAAAGGACAATCAAACTTTTATTCCCGAGATATTTTAATATTTGGTTTTTCCTTTCTCCTAATCACGGCGCCAGCTGTAGAAATTGTGGTTCAACTAATACCCTGATAGGTTGATGAGCTGGTGTGGATAGCTTTTGCTCGAACAACCCGAACTAGAGCTTCATGGATAGTAATGCATTTTTCGCTTGTTAAGCACCCATCTACCTTGCGTAATTTACCCGGTCAAGAGACCTACATCTAGCACTCCATAGCTGGGCTAATTCTGGCGCATGATCACTGTAAATAAGGACTTCATCATACAAAGCTAAGCATATTTAAATCAAGATTATAAGACCTTTGTGCATGAAATTGATAAGAAGTTGGTTTGATCTCAAAGCTGTTTAATTTCTCAAGATAAAGCTACTAGCAATTATATAATCATTGATAACTTACAATCAGGGCATTAGAATTGGGAATCATTTCGTGCTAATGCCATCTATCCGTGTATATTTTTAGAAAAAATTATAGGAGAATTAATTTTGGGAAAATAGGTATATCATAGTTTCATGGCAAAATTTCTGAAAATTATGTCGTTCTGAGACTATGATTTGTCAATAAAACAAATTTTTTAAACCCTTTGCCAGAATGTGATAGCGTCCTCATCTACCTCACTATAAGTTATTTTCGATACGAAATAATAAATTCTGATTGTATTCAAGGTGCTTTGCAGTCATCAGTATCTATTATATCCATCATCGATTATCTGTTATGCAAAGTTTAATACTTAAATTTCGATACTTATCGACTTCCATCAACAGCAGCTATTTTATTCTATTGCAGCTATCTTTTACAAATCAACTAATAATGAATTAGGTTAGCCAAATTTACTAGAACATTGACGGTTATCAAATAAATCTCAGGCAATGATACAATATCTTACAGGCCGTATCATGAGTCTACAAGCAGCCTGTCTCCACAACCCGTAAAACAGAAATGATTTTGCCATTTGCTCAGTGTCGGAATGTTTGTGCGCGTATATATATATATATATATATATATATATATATATATATATATATATATATATATATATATATATATATATATATATATATATATATATATATACATATATATATATATATATATATATATATATATACATATATATATATATATATATATATATATATATATATATATATATATGTATATATATATATATATATATATATATATATATATATATATATATATATTATATTTATATTTATATATATATATGTATATAAATATATATATATATATATATATATATATATATATATATACATATATATATAAATATATATATATACATATATATATATATATATATATATATATATATGTATATATATATATATATATATATATATATATATATATATATATATATATATATATATATATATATATATGTATATATATATATATATATATATATATATATATTATATATATTTACACAAGGTCTATAAAATACCAGGTCTATTATTCAGCGACCCAGATTGTCTTCTGCGCAGACCAGCCATACGGTAATTGGTGACTTCACACCGTGCCTCGCTCTTTGTTTTCCGGTATTTACTATCCTAGTTTGCTTACAAGGGAGCTGGCGTTCAGTATTCCACTCTTTTTCTCCATTTCTACATTAAATAGTTGGGTTAGTATGCTGGATATGGAACCATAAATTTCAAAAAAACCTTATCAAATTATGTTTCCATCTAGTCATTTGACGAATGCAGCATTGCCTGAAAATGCAGTTAAGACAAAGATTTTGAGACTCTTTATGCTCTGAAAATTATACAATCATTGAGAGAGAATTAGAGAGTTTTCCTGTTGTCTTTATATTTAACGACTTAGGTCCTATCAACGTTAGGTTATGGAAATCTTTAGGCATAAGTGTGCATAATTCGATGATTGAAAATGCAGCATCACCATCGCTTTTTTTGTGTCTTTGCTGATGCTCCACATCTCATGATATTCATAAGAAACAATTTTTTTGATAATGTCTTTCAGAAAAGTGACAGTGATTCTGTCCACTGCTGTTTGGTATGAGAACTTATAAAGCAAAAGCGATCTGAAAACATCATGTTAACTTGGAGAAACATAGATATCAGTGGCTTTCAGCGTATGAAAATTAGCTGTACAGTTGATATTAGAAACAATTATTGAATAGCTAAAACATTTTTGTAGCAAAGGATTATCATTAGATAAACATTGGGAATAAATAAATTAAAGTATTTCTGGAGTTCCGCATGATACAAAGATGTCCAGAAATTAATACCCATTGAACTTACAGAATCGGGTTGAAATTATCAAATACACGAAACCCAGGAAAATCATTGTAGGTGGTAATTGGAAATAATTGTCTTTATTCATTCCAAATAGGATTGACAGTTTCTTGTGAATCTTTGCCAAAATTGGTAGAAATGGTAAAAATTATATCTAATATATAATTTATATTGACTTATAGAATGAATCAAGATGGACTGAAAAATTTCCTTAATTTTTTTGTGAAAAAATGGAAGTCTGCTATCAGCACCCAGCGTCAGATACAGGTAAACAGTGTTAAATCTCATCTGTTAGAGAAGGATAGTTACGTTATAAGGTCGAAATATAATACAGATCCCAATTAATATAATAGATAATATAACAGCTGGAACCTTTTCTTTTCTTGATTATGAAATTCTCAAGATAAAGATGACAAATCGCTACAACGTACACTAAGGCGTGCGATGATATTTTGTTTGCCCGATGAATGCAATGGTGAAAGAAATGATGTAACAGAAAGTATAGGGGAAGTTGGTAATTGAACACATGGATGGTGTCATATAGAAATGAGGTCTGGGTTATTTCGCCGGTTTCATTGCCTCTAAGTTTTCCTCATGCACAAATATTTGGTATTCTGTATTAAAGGGGGACAATTTATGGACAGGTATAATTAGCAGAGCAAATAATGAATTAGTGAAGCTATCATAAGAATTTACTAATCTGATCAAGAATGTGGGAAAAAAATTAAATGTTATCAAGGGGAAAAAGGACAAACAGAACAGAATAGTAAAAAATAAAAATCATTAGAGATTCCAAATGCAATGGGATTACAACTTTTTTTAGACACTTACTTTGTTCGTTGTCGATATTTTTTCAATAATAATAATAATGAAAAGAAATAACCTTCGCAAAGAAAATAATTAATTATCAAACTTAAAGGGTTGTGAAAAGTAATAATCATGATTACTTATTTTTTTAACGTATTTGTAAAACCCTATTTGAATAGATATCTTGAAAATAATTTTTGAGTCATTATTAAAAGATTAGTGTAAGAATGTATCTAAATATGCATGCAAGTTGCTATTTTAAAACATTTGGTGTAACAATGTCTCCATAAAGGATTTGGATAATATTTGTTCTTTTCTGATATGTGACTTTCAAAACCATTTTCCTTAAAAACCTTCTCACAGAATGTATTTTATTACGAAACCTAGTCATCAAAATATCTTAGGATATTAATTTTTTTTAAATAAAAATGTTATTCTTAACGGGATAATGGAGAATACTGAACTTTTGCTAAGATATATAAAGCTGAATTGTGCTCTTTCGCCGGCCAATGGTGCTGAGTGATGTCACGAAACTTAAACACCCCCCCCCCCCCCAATTAACGCCTACCCCTCTCATCCCTGCTCACCCTCGATTTACCTGCCTTAGGTTGACCTCCTGTATAGGAAATGTCCCCTGAATCTCAATTCAGGTAATGCCAGTAGGGTGACGGATTGGGTTTAAGGTGATAGACAAAATGACTTCTACTCCTGATGCCTGGCGGATGAACTTAATGAAATTTATATGGACGGCATGGGTCACTTGCCTTAGTTATATAGGCGCTGCGCATCACAAGCATTTGACTATCCTTTGATGAATCTAGCCAAAGAATCCTCTATGGATTTAGTCAGTCAGCAGGGTGCTAAGAATCTACCGATTTATGTAGACTGAAGAACAATTTTTAATTAGTAATTGGAATGTTAGAACCATGAACAATTGAGCAGTTATAGCAAATGGAGAAAGAATTTATGAAATATTGTTTGAATATCTTAGCCCTAAGTGAAACACGTTGGAAGGGGATTGCTAAGGAAATCTTAGACCAAGGTTATATATATATATATATATATATATATATATATATATATATATATATATATATATATATATTTCAAATAAGCCATATATATTTTTTTATATATTAATGTCTGGTTTCTCTTAACGACCTCGGGATCAGAGCCCCAGGCGAAGTCACACAAAGACAAGAGCTTGTGACCGGCCGGGAATCGAACCCTTGTCGGCAAGCTTGTATAGACAGTGACTAAACCACTTGGCCAAGTGGTTTAGTCACTGTCTATATAAGCTTGCCGACCAGGGTTCGATTCCCGGCCGGTCACAAGCTCTTGTCTTTGTGTGATTTCGCCTGGGGCTCTGATCCCGAGGTCGTTAAGAGAATCCAGACATTAATATATAAAAAATATATATGGCTTATTTGAATATAAAAACACGTCTAAATGTGCAAAATATATCATATATATATATATATATATATATATATATATGTGTGTGTGTGTGTGTGTGTATATATATATATATATATATATATATATATATATATATATATATATATATATATATATATATATATATATATATATATATATATATATATATATATATATGTATATATTCAGTAAGTACAGATGGAGTTACAAAGAGGGGATAGGAATGATGATGACCCCTAGAGCAAAAAGAGCATTGACAGAGAGGAGAGCTGTAAATAGTACAGTAGATTGCTACTTGCAAAGATTAAATCAGTGTAAGATGAGTACTATCGTTTGCTATGCACCAACAAATGATTCCCCTAACCTAAGGAGAGGAAAGATGAATATTATGAATAACTGCAGTGTAAAATATGACATCCCAGAGAGAGGTATGCAAAGTGTGAGGGGTGACCTCAATGGTAAAGTTAGAAGGAATAATCAAGGCATAGAGAATGTGAGGGGTATTGCAGGTCATGGAGTAGTTGCTAAAGAGAATGGAGCTTATCTTATAAGTTTTTATTCAGCAAACGAATATATGATGATGATTCAGCAAACAATCTTGTTTTTAAAGGTACTCATTTCCAGCACAGGGATATCCATGAATACACATGAACTTCACCACATGGAAATTACAAACATCAAATAGATCACATATCCATTAACATAGGGAGAAGGAGGACTATGATGAATGTACGAGCTATAAAGATGCATATATTAATAGTGATCACCAGCTCCTCATTACAACCCTGAAATTAAAACTGAAAGAAACCAACAGAAACGTAGATAGAATATTCACCTAGGTTTTATACAACCAAGCCTCTAGGTGATTAATACAATGAAATAGTTACAATTGCATATAAAATTCGATTTGCAGTCTTAGAAACTCAAGAGACGAAGAACAGGCAATAAACGAAGAATAGCGTGATTTTGATAACTTATATCAGTCAAACTGGTAGTGAATTTATGGAACATGCAGTTATAAGGAGACAACCATAGATAGCAAATGATACTTTGGATACTATGAAAAGGACACAAAGACAGAAATTGATTGTTGAACGTTTTCAAGCAAGTAATGAAAATTGAAAGGTATAATATGCTGTATGTTCAAGTATTGATATTAAGGTGAAAATAAAAGCTAGGAATGACTGAAGATAATATTTAGCAAGGGAAGCAGATGAGGCTGACAAAGTTATGAATTCATGGAGTTTTATGGTGTAAGAATTCTTGTTAGAATTATCAATGAAATCCCTATTATTATTATTATTATTATTATTATTATTATTATTATTATTATGTTTATAATTATTATTATTATTATTATTATTATTATTATTATTATTATTATTATTATTATTATTATTATATTATTATTGCAACCTAAGTTAAATCCTCTTTGTAAAAAAGGGGTGATAAGCCAAAGAGCTCCAACATGGAAAAATAGCAAAGCGAGGAAATGGAACAAGGAAAAAGATTAACAACAAAAGAACTAATGAACAATCAAAATAAAATTTTCACATATTCAAATATATAGATTTGATTACTCCAAGGGAATGAGTGTCGTCACCTATATTGTTTACCCTCCCGTAGATTTTGTAATGCATAGAACAGTTGAGATGGTGGATAATGATTGGACTAGGTTTGTAATAGAAGACTAGCTGACCTAGAGTACGCAGATAACGCTGTCTTTATCAACAAAAAGCCACATAATTTGCAATGCTAACTTTCCAGAATGCATGGAATAACACATTATGTCGGACCTAAGATAAATAGACGAAAGACAGACTATAAGAATGAAATATGCAATGGAAGATGAAATATCCTTGTAAGGAAAAAGTATTAATGAGGTAGCATCATTTAAATATTCAGGAATTTTAATCCCTAATACAGGGTCTTTCGAATTGGAGTATGATGAAAGATTAATAAAAGCAAATCACACAATTGCTAGGTTAAGTAAATTTTTGAAATTAAAACACCTGAAATCAAATATAAAAATCGGGGTAAAGGCCTACAATATATCAGTTTAGTGAGATCGGTGTTACTGTATAGACATGAGTCGTGATATGACAATGAAATGATCTCTAACATATTTTTTGTAAATTTCAGAACAAAGACCTTGGAAGAATATTTGGAGTTAAATGGCATTACAGGATTAGAAAGGAAAATATAAGAGAGATTACTCGAGTGCCTTGAGCAGATGAGATCATGATGAGAGGTAGATGGAGATGGTTTGGCCATACTCTTCCCACTCACCGAGAGATCTTACTTCACCAAACTTTCAACTCGGTTCCACAGGGCACTAGAGGAGTAGGAAAACCCAGGCCTATATGAGATGATGGATGGAGAAGTATCAATTTTAAAGTCAATGATAGAGACGACTGGTGAAATGTAACCGAGTCCCTTTGCGTCAATAAGCGTAGGAGAAGGGGATGATAATAAGGATGATGATGATGATGATGATGATGATGAGGTGTATATATATATAAATATATATATATATATATATTTATATATATATATATATATATATATATATATATATATATATATATATATATATATATATATATATATATATATATATATATATATATATATATATATATATATATATATATATATATATATAATGTATGTATATATATGTATATATACTATATATATATATATATATATATATATATATATATATGTGTATATATATATGTATATATATATATATATATATATATATATATATATATATATATATATATATATATATATATATATATATATACCAAGGCACTTC
>NC_090733.1:8981898-9011898 GCF_036898095.1 Palaemon carinicauda | reverse complement strand
TACCCCCTTGAAGGATCTCAGTTTGTTGAGGACCCTCAACAGAAGGTTGTGAGGAGGGAACAGATAAATCCTGGACCATCTGTTCCAGTCGAGGGACATTGCGTCCACTGCTTCCGCTAAGGGGTCCTCGTACGGGGACACGTACAGGGGCAACTTCTTGTTGTCTTTCGTCGCAAAAAGGTCTATTTGCAGTTCTGGGACTTGATTCAGAATGAAGGAAAATGATCCTGCGTCTAAGGACCATTCCGACTCTATCGGTGTGAACCTGGATAGAGCGTCCGCTGTCACATTGCGGACTCCTTGAAGGTGAACTGCCGACAGGTACCACTTTTTCTTTTCCACCAATCGGAAAATGGCTAACATCACTTGGTTGAGAGGTGGTGACCTCGACCCTTGTCGATTCAAGCATCTCACAACCACCTCGCTGTCCGTCACCAATCTTATGTGGATCGAGTGATGCGGGGATACTTTCTTTAAGGTAAGGAGCACTGCCATAGCTTCTAGAAAGTTTATATGAAAGGTCCTGAATAGCTTGGACCAAGTCCCCTGGACTTTTTTCCGATGAGAGTGACCTCCCCATCCCTCCTTTGAGGCGTCTGAGTGAATCGTCATCGACGGGGGAGGTGGCTGAAGAAGAACCGACTTCTTTAGATGTCTGGCTTGGGACCAAGGTCTGAGAAGAGTACGTAGCCGAGGCGGCACTGGTCTTCTCAGGTCTCTTCGCACGTTTGATGCATACCTTCTCCAAACTCCGGTTGCATCCTTTAGCTGTGCTCTTAGCACTGGGTCTGTCACTGAAGCAAACTGGAGAGAGCCTAGTACCCTCTCCTGTTCGCGTCTTGATATCCTTTCGGAATCTAGAAGTCTCTTGACAGAGCCCGCTATCTCCTTCCTTTTCTTCGTCGGGATGGAGAAACTGTGTGACAAAAGTTCCCAGTGGATTCCCAGCCACTGGAACTTTTGGGATGGAGAAAGTCGAGACTTTTTTCTGTTGATCTTGAAGCCTAGGTACTCTAGGAACTGGATCACCTGACTGGAAGCTTGCAAGCATTCGGTCTCGGATGCTGCCCACTCCAGCCAGTCGTCCAGGTAGGCTACTACCTGAATTCCCTTTAGGCGTAATTGTTTGAGAGCTGCGCTCGCAAGCTTCGTGAAAATCCTTGGGGCTATGTTTAGCCTGAATGGCATGGCTCTGAAGGCGTACAGTCTCCGTTGTAGCCTGAACCCTAGGTAGGGGGAGAGTCGACGGCTGATTGGAATGTGCCAATAGGCGTCTGACAAGTCTATAGAGACTGAGTATGCCCTCTTGGGCAGTAAGGTCCTTATGTGTTGCAGTGTTAGCATCTTGAATTTGCAATTCACTATGAACTTGTTGAGTGGCGACAAGTCCAGAATGACTCTGAGCTTTTCCGAGTCTTTCTTGGGAACACAAAACAGCCTCCCTTGGAATTTGATGGACTTCACCTTTCGGATCACCTTTTTCTCCAACAGTTCTTGAACGTACTCCTCCAAAACGGGGGTGGAGTGTTGGAAAAACCGAAGGCACGGGGGTGGAGTGCTGTACCAACTCCAACCCAGTCCATTCTTGAGTAGGCTTTGGGCCCAGGGATCGAAGGTCCAGCGATCCCAAAATTTCATCAGTCTCCCTCCTACCGGTATCGTTTCACTTGGACTGCCGTCCTGAGGTCTTGCCTCCCTGACCACGACCACCTCTGAATCCCCTTCCCCTTGAGGGGCGCCTAGACGAGCCTCTGGCTGCTCCTCTAGGTTTTGCACGAAAGGAAGAAGACTGTCCTTCGAACGTTGGGGTGAATGTGGTTGACTGACCTGGCACAGCCTGGGGTACCCACTGAAAAGCAGTCGTGGTTTGTGCCACCATCTGGGGCACTGGAGGCAAAGGCAATTGCAGTTGCTGTTGCTGTCTATAAGGCTTGGCTGGCCGAGACGGTAGCCTAGTCCTCATATTCTTCCTCTTTGGTTGAGGACCCTCATCCGGGGAAGATTTTCTTTTGATAGCCAGGCCCCACTTCTGGAGAAGGTTTCTATTCTCCACGGCGGCCTTATCAACAACCTCTTTGACCACATCGGTAGGGAAAAGGTCTTTTCCCCAAATGTTGGAGGAGATTAACTTCCTTGGCTCGTGTCTCACCGAAGCCCCGGTGAACACGAACTCCCTGCAAGCTCTCCTTGCCTTGACGAAGCCATAAAGGTCCTTCGTCACTGTGGCTAGGTGAGACTTAGCCACTACCATGAACATTTCATGGACCTTAGGGTCACTTGCCATCGTCTCAAGAGTAGTCTGATGAGACATTGAGGCAGCCAGTCTTTCTTTTGTCTCGAACTCTCTTCGTAAAAGAGATTCGGACAGCTTGGGGAGGTCCTCGCCGAATTGCCGTCCGGCAATATCAGCCTCCAACTTTCCCACTGAGAATGTCAGATGGACATCCTTCCAGTCTTTGTGGTCCATAGGCAGAGCCAGCGACAAGGGTTTACACTCCTCCAGGGAGGGGCAAGGCTTGCCGGCCTCGACTGCCTTTAGGACAGCCGCAAACCCTTTCTGTAAAAAGGGGAAGGCTCTATCAGGAGAGGACACAAAAGAAGGGAGCTTCTTGCTCAATGCAGCTACCTTCGAATTCGAGAAGCCCCTCTCTTTCATCGAGGATGAAAGTAGGGCTTGAGCCTTAGCGTGGTCCATAATAATGACCTCCTTCGGCTCTGTCTCCTCCCTTGAAGCTGGTTCTTTTCTCAGCCGGACATAGAAGTCCGGATATGATGCCTTGCTGGGCCAGAATTCTACCTCCTCTAGGGGAACTGAACCCAGCTTATCCGAGATGACGATCTTTCCAGTCGTCATCGGCATGTGCTCAGCATACCTCCATGGGTTAGCATCTGAGCATATGGGAAGGTCTTTCACATTGAGCCTTTTCTGAGGCCCATGTGATTCTGCCAGGGACTGCATACGCAGTTCCATTGCAGCCGCCTTCTCCTGATTCTCCTTCTGCATTTGTTGGATCATTCCAACAATCGAAGAGAGGGCCTGTCCCAGTTCTACTGGGAGACCAGCCGATGTTGAGGGGATAGGCTCCGGCATCTGAACCGGAGTAGCCGACACCTCGTCGACCTCATCCTCTACGACATCCGGGGTTTGAACTTGATCCTGACCTTCTGCAAGGAGGTCTCCTTCCAAACGTTCGTCCAGGTCAGACATCCTGTCATCCAACTGGATGTCTTGCATCGCGACTGCGACTTCCACGTCCACCTGGACTTGATCTTGAGGGATCTCCTCTTGAGGCTGGGGAATCACTGCCTCAGCTGATGCCTGGGGAAAAAGATACGCCCTCATCTTCTCACTTGGAAGATAAGGGCCAGAGGTGTTCTTCTTGAAGCCCCTTACCCAAGTACGAAGCTTTTCCCTTGCTATATCCCTTGATTCCGCCGTTCTAGGGGAATCAAAAGCCTCAGTAATCAGGTTAGTGCATACAGTACATACCTGAGGGTCCCAATACTGGAGATCATCCTTGGAGACAGCGCATGCTGCGTGTCTCCTACAACACTCATGTCCGCAGAGGTTCTTGCTGCGGACATTGCAGAAAACATTTCCGCACTTCGGGGGGTCCTCTTGTAAAGAGAAGAAATTTCCATGAGTATCAAGTGAACTATGTATCACTGGATATGCATAGCATAGCATAACAATTCATAAAGGAAAGACACACACTTGTGTTTCCCTCACAACCCATTGTTGCAGCCTTCCAGATAATAAAATCAAAATGGTTTATCTCTTCTAGAGTAACCAATGCAAGGTTTCCAGAGGAAACAGGTGGAGCTCACACCTAGGCAATGATTTTAAAATCCTGGATAATAGACAGGGAAGAACTCTGCTTCCTATCTGAGGTTAACAGCAAAGGGCTGTGCAAGAAAACACAATAGTGTTAGAAGATACAGTGCTGTACCTAAACCTTTACTATAGTTTTCTTCTTACTGTATATGCTATACAGAAGAATACTAGTACAGTATAGGGGGATGTGTGCTGGCCTGCCTTTGCCGGCCGGCATACACCACAACTAGCTTTAAAGTATACTACTTAACAGCTATAGGGCGGCAGCACTCTGGTTCAAATGCCTGTGCCGGTCGGCAGCAACTGCCGGCCGGTAACAGCCAGTGTTGGCCGGCAATGGCTGCCGGGCAGCAATTACACAAGGTAGTACCCAGCTGCCGGCCACACTCTTGGTGACCGGCAGACCAGGACTGACATAAGCCGGCCGGCAAAGGTACAAGACCGATGCCAGCCGGCAGCAAAAGAACCAGAAGACTACACCTGCCCGGCTGCCGGCCTCATAGGCCGGCAGCCGGGACAGGTACAGCACTAGAAGAAAATAGAATGGATGCCGGGATAAGAGTGTACATAACCCCCCAAGCCCGGCAACCAAAAGAGTGCATATAAGGAAGGGGAGAAACTAATTCAGGCTTCCTTGACCAATGCCGTCCGGCTCTGCCGGCAGGCATGGATGAGGGACCAAGAGAGGTCCGGGCAGCACTCGAAAACATAAGACCCTTGCCGGCCAGCATCTCTGCCGGCCGGCAATGGGCTGAGTCAATTCCACATCCCAACATATACTAGGTCCAGAAGTAGAACGACGTACAGTACAGTAAGACCCCTGCCGGCCAGCTCTGCTGGCCGGCAAGGTACAGTACAGTAATGGCTTGGCCATTACGGAGATAGAGGGGGAAGGGACAAGAGGGTCCTGCCAACCTTGCTTTAGTGACAGATCACCCGCAGCCAAGAAACTTTGTCTTAGCCTAAGGGAGATCTAAGGGAAAGGGCCAGCAATACTTGCCAGCTTCCAGAGCACCAAAGCAAGGAAAGCGTTGCTACTCCCAAGGGAAGAACTTATCCTCCCCCGAGAACAGCAACAGGACTTAGTCTGGTCGATCACAAAAGAAGGAATCATAACTTACAGAAACCTTCGGTAGTGACCTAAGGGAGCTAAGCTCCCTTTGTAAGTGTTAGGTCAGCGAGGGGGACTCTGCCCTAAGCCAGACAACACGGACTCAGACTAAAAACTCTGTTGTTCTGTCCCTCTTTGAACCAGACTTACTGGAACAGGAAGGTACAGTAACACCCTAGTATAGTTTTATCGAAAATAAATTCGGAAAAAACCACTTAGGGATAAGCCCAAGGCTTAAACAGAGGGAAAGGGATTGCATACCTTCTCCGAAGAAAAGAAAGCAACCGGGGAGTATGATAAAGTATACTAAGGCTCCATAAGCAATTAGCCTAGGCACCAAGAGAATCGATTACCTAATTCACCGAAACTCACACGTATACAATCTTGGAAATATTCCACACAGTCTAAAATGTATAAAACATAGCCTAAAGCTTCAATAAAATTTTAATTACACTCGGAAAAACCAAAATCATGCATGAAGTACTAGGACCAAACGACTAGGCTACATGGCCTAGCGTAGGCCAGAATGGCGAATACTTCGCCAAATAATACTAAGCACGAAAGGAAATCCTATGTAAAGCTAAATAGCTAAAATTTATTAAAGCAAAACAACCAGGAATGTCACTCTGACTAACTAATTTATACCTAGCGAGTGACAGTGTCCAGGACACCTCTGGTAGGCTACGGCTCTTGTATCAAAGATTAATCCTATTAATCACTCAAAATTTTACCAAGAGCCTACATTTATACATAACAGACACTATACTCAACTTATCCGAGGCCAACGAAGACGAGGAAGCCATGAAAAGCCGAATAAATCCAAGATTTGCGAGAAAAACAGGAAAAAACACCGAGTTGTTAAGCTACGCAAAAAGGAATACAGATGGCGCCAGGATTGGCGCCAGGCACGCATACGAATCGGGGGATAGGGAAGCCTTGGGAGCGGCTCCCCTTTTTCTTTCCCGAATTCGTATCTCGTCAATCACCTCCTACGAGACGAAATCTCTGTCTAGGTCGTAGATTGCCATGTGACGTGTCTAGAATACGTCCTCTGATATGTCACGATATCCCTTTCACGAGGGATACTCGCTCCAGGAGTTAGAATTCTGGTACCTTAAGGTAAATTTTCTGGGAATATCGCCGTAGTTGTAATATACCCTAGGAAGCTACCCTATAGGAACTTCCATCAGGACGACATGGCTTGAGCCCAAAAATATATATATATACATATATATATATATATATATATATATATATATATATATATATATATATATATATATATATATATATATATATATATATGTATATATATATTTATATTTATATATATGTATATATATTTATATATATACTGTATATATATATACATATATATATACTCACACACACACACATATATATATATATATATATATATATATATATATATATATATATATATATATATATATATATATATATATATATGTTTGTATACACATAATATTATATATATATATATATATATATATATATATATATATATATATATATATATATATATATATATATCTATATATAGATATATATATATATATATATATATATATATATATATATATATATATATATATATATATATATATATATATATATATATATATATATATGGGTGTGTTTTTAGGTGTGTTGGTGTGTTTGCATATAAATATATATATATATATATATATATATATATATATATATATATATATATATATATATATATATATATATATATATATATATTCACATCCAGTTATGGCTGTTGTCACACTCCAACTCTCCAATGATCCCTTGGGTCATGGGTTTAAAAATGTATATATTACACACACACACACACACATATATATATATATATATATATATATATATATATATATATATATATATATATATATATATATATATATATATATATATATATATATATATATATATATATATACATATATATATATATATATATATATATATAAGTATATATATATATATATATATATATATATATATATATATATATATATATATATATATATATGTATATATGTGTGTTTGTGTGTGTGTAATATATACATTTTTAAACCCATGACCCAAGGGATCATTGGAGTGTTGGAGTATGACAACAGCCATAACTGGATGTGAAAATAGACTAAGGTAAAGCATTGCATAGGTAAACGTTTGTTTATGTCTCGTAGACATATCACAAGCCTCCTGTGAGAAACAGTTGACCTATTGATCCCTACCAGAATCACCTGACTTCCGGCTATGAGGCTACGTGATCATATCTCTTTGTATTTGTAATAAATGCTGAGATAACTAATACTATGTTATCGATGCGAGCTTATTGTAAAGTATTTCTATTCATCTTTTCATACGGAATGGTCATCCGACCAAACCATCCATACTCCAGTGATGGAGCTAATAATGAATTGTTGAAAGTTAACTTAAACTTTGACTTATTCTAAGAAGTAACCTACAAGTCTAATAATTCTATATCACATTGAATAGACATGAGATGGAACCACGATGTGTACGTATAACATTCACACACTAACAATTGCTGGCAGCGATTACAACTATAACAACCAGCGTTTACAACTATAACAATCAGCGATTACAACTATAACAGCCAGCGATTACATCTATAACAATCAGCGGTTACAACTGTAATAATTAGCCGTTACAACAGTAATAAATATACAGTTACGACGTAGTATTTACGCCTACCGAAGTAATGAACTCATCAAATATCAGCTATAAATCAGATATAAACTGAGGAACAGGATCTTCAATCAACATACATTATTAAACATCCTAAGAATACGAAGAAATTTCCTTCATCTATATCAACGTTTAATGAACGACTTTCATCACAACCATTCAAGAATCACATCGGAGAGTGAAACATTCATTGAATAAAACAACGCACGACGAGAAGCAAAGTCAAATTTCGTCATCCAGCTAAGCTCTTGCAAAACGAGAGAGAGAGAGGGAGAGAGGACGTGACGGCATCGGATCAACATATCTTTGCGTATATATACTCAAGCTAAGTTTTTTTCAGTGAAGTGTTTTATGTCACGAGTCAATCGTCCATTATTGCTGGGGTGAGTTATATGTTATCTTAATCTTCCTTCGTTAATGGAATCTATACTCAACTACGAATTCTCGTCTGCTAAATTTTTTTTCTCTTTATGCTAATTCCGTTTTCTCTCAGAAGTTCTCTTGAAATATCTTTGTCACATTAACTGTCTTAATATCATCATTTTGGGGGACTTTGTTATAATCTGCAACACGTCTTTCTTGTAGAGTGCATATGCGTTTACGCAGTGGACGTCTGTATTCATATAGAGATTTTGATAGGATTACAAGGAATCGTAGAGATAGGAAAAAATTAAAGTAAACATAACGCCTCCCGTGAATCCCAGTGACCCCACTGCCGGAACCAGTACCCCGTTGTAACTCTAGTGAGTGCAAGATCAGCTATCCTTCCTTTTCAAGGTCGGGTTAATGAGTTTTTGCCTCAGAATGTCGAGTCATGGATCTCGTCAGTATGTGCTCATTTAAACACAAAATGCATCACAGACCCATCTGTACAATTACAAGAAGCTAAAAGTTTCATAGACTTTGCTAAAGGACATGCAAGCGCGCATCTTAGAGGAGTCTCTTTCCAAGAGGCAGTTACATGGAACGATTTCAAAGTTAGGCTACGTGCAATCTATGGCGGTAAGGAAGCTTTAGACGTAGTTTTAACATTAAGAAATACACTTAATCAAGCCTCTATGACTCAGCTTAATGTTATAGAACGGGTGGCTCTCATTGCCGACAGGCTGAATGAATATCAGGATATTTTAATACAAGAGATAACATCGCCTTGAAAGATTTCTTACGCCTAATGTATTTAACTTGCATGACAATCATGTTGCCTGAGGCTTTAGTGCGGTGTTTTGATAAAAAGGTAACGCCCAAAATTACGGAACTAGATTTATATAAACAGATAAAGAAACACATGTCTAAGTGTACTGACCTTGATCCCTTGCTTACTCAAGTTTTTGCAAAAAATTACACTAAGCCCCAACAAGTAAATATAGTTAATAATAATCGAGCTGCAGGGATGACTTGTTATAATTGCAAACGTTAAGGTCACTTGATTGCAGACTGTAGGACACGATTTTGTTCGATTCATAATAGTTCAACCATTCATATAATCGATCCTTCTCGCGTAACAAACAGAAAAATCTTAGAAACACCCAGACAGTTCCCTATGGAAATAAAAAGAAAAATCCTCAGTTTAATAAAATAAACAGGCAAACAGTAATGTAGTTCAAAATAAAAAACAAACAAATACTGGTTCAAGTAACTCTATTCCTGGGCCGTCTAGCCCGAACTCGCAAGGTCAGACGAATTTTCAGAATGTGCAAAGTAAAGCAAATACCACGTAGTTAACTCCAATGGGAGAGAGAGTGATGTTGGCTCATTCATATCAACATCTTTTGTATCAAATAATCCATTTGATATTTTATCAGATCATTGTGAGGCAATAGATTTTCCTATGAAACACACGGCGGAATCCAATAAATCAGTGCAGGTTCCTATAGATTTGCAACAAATTCACGCAATAATAAGCCAAAATGAATTACGACCAACATTATATGCTGTAAATTTAGAACACCGATCCTTCACATTGTATTTTTATTCTGGTAGTCCACGTAATATTATGGATTTGAGGACTGATCACTTGTTATTTTCGAACTTCCCTATAGAGAATTCCGGAGTAAGGCTCTCGAGTATAGGAAATAATGAATTAAATGTAATAGGAGTAACTCATGTTCAGTACAAGGTCGGTAAACGCACGTTTGCCGATACCTTTATCGTTGTACAAAACATTGATATGTATCCAGCTGTAATAATAGGATACCCGTCTATGGGCACTCAAAACATTACCTTAGGCCCTGTCAAACACGGGGTGTATATCAAAGGAAAATTCTGTAAGTCTTCTAATACCTTAAAATCAGTTTTGGATAAAAAGGAGACGACAAATAAAACAGTAACGTACGTTAAAGAACCAATCACTTGTCTCACGAATAAAGAAATAATATACGCGACCCAACAGAAATCTCGTTAACCCGTAATATCATCTTGCACGCAATCTATCGAGCTGAACGTAACTTCGAATATATTACTGCGAATAAAGAAAGCTTTGCCGGGATCTGAAATATTATTCCTTTCCAACACTTTGAAAACTAACGTATTGTCCGTCACACACACTACTTATACAGTCGGCTCACAACAACAATGTAATATTGAAGTCTGTAATCATTTGGATACCACTTTAGTAATTCACAAAAATCGACATATCTTGGATGTGGAAGTTTATAAACATCGCATTCTTACCGTCGCTGAGATCAATCACGCTCAATCAGCTGCGGATGAATCCCTTTTGCAATCTGTAAAAAATAAAATCTGTAAAGACATTAAAGAAGAGGAAATTCAGCAGAAATATCATGATGTTTTTTCACTATGGATGGATCCTTAGGTAAAACGGATGTCATGGAACACCAAATAAGGTTAAAAGACAAGCAGAAAATTATCTAATTACCCTCGTACAGACTCCCTATGAAATTCCAGAATGAGATAAATGATGAAGTAGGTAAAGTGCTAGAAGAAGGAGTCATTAGGAAACTGAGCAGCTCTTATACTTTTCCATTAATAGTTGTGCCGAAAAACGATCGAACATGGCGTATCTGAGTAGAATTCCGTAGCTTAAATGAGGAAACTATCCCCGATTGATTCCCAGTGCCATGTACTGACGATATTTTATCTTTGCTAGGTCAGAACAAATATTTTACCAGTTTGGACTTACTTAAAGACTTTCACCAGTTATCATTAGAAGAAAATAGTATCCCATACACTGCCTTCAGCACAGCCAGGGGACATTATGAATTTTTGTGTATGCCTTTTGGTTTACGTTGTGCTCCCATAACCTTTACTAGAATGATCAACATAGTGTTTGGAGACTTGTTAGGGGACATATTGTATGCCTATATGGACGACCTTGTAATCTTTTCTAATACCTTAGAAGAACATCTACGTACACTGGAGCTAGTGCTACAGAGACTAAGACAGCATAATTTAAGGGTAAAGATTAGTAAGTGTGAATTCTTCCAAACAGAATTAGTCCATTTAGGTTTTAAGGTGTCTAGTCAAGGTCTTAAAGTAGTCCACGATAAGGTGTCGGCAATCCGTAACTTTCCAATACCTACTAATGTCAAGGGAATACAGCAATTTCTGTGATGTAGTGGATATTACAGGCATTTTATACGCAATTATTCAATAATAGTCGCTCCCCTAACCGATCTTACGAAGAAGGGCATAGATTTCATATGGTCTGAGCAGCATCAACAGGCGTTCGATACCTTGAAAGATGAAGTGTAGTTCTCCTATCTTAAAATTTCCTGACTTCGGTAAGGAATTCTTCATTGCAACAGACACCTCAGACCTAGGAGTAGGTGGGGTATTACTTCAGCAATATGACAAACAGTTTTTCCCGATAGCTTTTTATTCACGTAAACTGAGACCTTCAGAAAGTAAATATGCAGTAATAGACATGAAAGGGCTAGCTATTGTTAAATCACTAGTGCATTTTAAGTTCATAATATACGGTTATCCCGTCAAGGTTCTCACTGATCATAAGCCCCTAACCATCTTCTCCAAAGACTTTAGTCACAGCCTCAAACGAACTCGATGGCATTTGATCATCCATGACTATGGCGCGAGGATCGGGTATTTACCTGGGAGAGCAAATATCATTGCTGAGGCATTATCACGCAACCCCGTGTCATCTTGTACGAAGCCATTAGCTGAATTAATAGATATATCAACATCCATGCATATTGTTAAAACTGTATCTGAACAGGAAGATCTGGGCTGGATCGCTGAACTAATACAGACTGAGCAAAGAAAAGATCAGCAATTAGAAAAAACCATAAATGCTTTGAACGGAAAAACCTAAGGAAAAGGAATATATAAAGTATACGCAGCAGAATTATGTAATGAAAGATAATATTCTGTGTAGATCCGTGACAAGGAAAACCCACAATACACCACAGGTGAATAACGACCAAGTAGTGTTACCAATCTCACTTATACCCACTGTCCTAAATTGGTTGCATGCAAATCCATTGCTTGGCCAGCCGGGGTTCTCCATAATGTCACAGAAAGCCAAATCATTGTTTTATTGGCATACAATGCTTACAGATATAAAAAGCACATAGCTAATTGTCACACTTGTCAGGAAAACAAATGGCACAAGAAGACACCTGTCAGCCTAGGGGCTTATCCCGTGCCCAATCAACCCTTTGAAAGAGTACACTTAGATTTATTAACAGGGATTTATGAGTCAAACAGAGGAAATAAGCACCTCTTAGTAATTATAAATTCTTTGGCTCGATATACAGAACTGATAGCGCTTAAAACTAAAACCGCGATCGAATGCGCTAGGAAGTTGTAGGAGTGCTAAATTTTTAAACATTGAATTCCACACATGATAATCTCTGATTCGGGTGGAGAATTCAATAATCATTTCCTTACCTCATTGTGTGAATTACTTGGCATAAAGAAAATCAATACCATGATCTATCATCCAGAGTTAAATGGGCTAATGGAAAGAGCAAATAGGAAGGTTTTAAACATATTAAGAGTTACACTAGGGGGATCAGACCCCAACTGGGATATTGCCATACCTGCGGTACTAAGTACTCTGAATCACTCATATCATGTATCTATTAAAATGTCGCCGCACGAGGCACTGTACGGTACCCCAGCTAGAACCCCTTTCCATGTATTAACGCCTACAACAAATTTATCAAATCCTCTAAAGGATGTTATGAATGTAAGCATTAGTCGGTATAATATCCTTCGATAGAATCTAGAAGAATCACAGATCATAATGAAAAGGAATCATGATAAAATAGCGAAGCCAACTAAAACATATACCGTGGATGATAAGGTATCCATACAAGTATACGTACACAAAGGACTCAATTACAAACTGACACCTAAGTTTAAAGGCCCGTTTAACATTTTAGAAACATTAACGGCCAATAGATTTAGAGTTCAAAACGTATCCCAACCCACAGATGAAAGAATTGTACCATTGGCTCACATAAGAAATTAAAATAAGGGAGAAGGAAGTAGGAGAAATTTTTGCATCTATTGAAACTTGTATCATATTTTTATGTAAACATTTTTTCTACAACAGGAGTAATCACGTATATTTTTCTCATTGCATGTTTCCAAAATGAAGTTTTTATTGTTAGAAGTGATATTGTTCGTTTAGACATTTTTTTCGTATGGGAAGAGCCCTAAAACTGAAATTATAGATTTCTAATATGGCACTATTCTAGAGAGAACAGAAGACGTTTTCATTACAGCAAGCAATATAATTATAAAAGTAAATATGTAAGCGATTTTCCTCCCAGAGTATGACGTTACTAGCTTAAAGAGAGACCTGTCAAGTTTCGCTGCTTCATTAAATAAAATGCATCAACGTCATTTTCCTTTTAAGGTAGAGTTCGCTTGCACAAACATTATACATTGCACAAATGTTATCATACGACTTGCAAAATAAAACTGACGAGGCAGAAGCTCTGGCTCGCGACCTACTGATGTGGACTGTGCGACACAATAACCCGTTTATTTTTGCTGCACTAAACATCTTTGGATGTGTTGCAAGTTTAGGCTTGGGAATTTCAAATCGTCTTAAAATCAGTAATCAAAATAAGAAAATTGAGTTTTTAGAACATGAAAATGAACTAGTTTCATCAGAACTGAGGAATCAATCAACATCAATTAATCAAATAATGAGCTTGGTGAATGAACTTCTAGTAATATCAGTCAGATTATGGAAGTACAAAACTTGCTGGCAACGTTAACATATTATAATAAAAAAATAGATCATATCCATACTAAAATTTCACATTTTATTGAGATATCAAAAGACCATGTGGAAGCTATTACGTTAGCAACTAAGGGTGTTTTATCACCGCATCTTTTGCCAATTGAAGACCTAACGTTAATTTAGGAGAACGGACGGAATAAAATGGGTTATGGTCCTTTGTTAAACACCCATAAGTTAGAAATTTATTATAGCTTAATATCAGTAAGCGTTGAAAATTACAGGATCATGATTACAATTCCCTTTGATTCTTCTGACTTCTGGCACGCATACAAAATATCACCATTCCTAGCTTTCATGTCGAATAACTCAAGTCCAGTAATATCCAGTTTGACAGGACACGTATTGATTTCCCCTGATATGGAAACATATACGGTCATCAGGAACTTATATAAATTTACACACTGTTCAGAAACAATGAATTATAAAGTATGTACAGCTGACTCCTTTGAATTCCATCATATATCAATGGATTCATGCGAGTTAAGTATAGTGCTAAACGGTTCTCTCTCCCATACACATGAAGATTGTCTGAAAAAACTTTATCCTTTTGACGATAATAAGTTCAATTACAGATTGAACAACGGCTCGTGGATATGATACGACAAGGCCGGCTTCAATATATCATGTCTGGACGGATCCTTGACCCACTTCCAGGTCTTCGTTGCAGCTGACGGTTGCATCGAGACGTCCACGAATTACACGGTCCAAGGAATTAACACTATCATCAGGGAACGGGCCTACTTGGCAAATTTCCCGTGGACCATTACAATCCCATCCTTACCTTTCCCATACAACGCATGGGTGGCTAATCGGTTGACGAAACTAGCCGAAATGGACCACCCTTCACCGACTTATGCAGGGGGGAATCTTCGTTTCTACATGTCGCTGGCATCAATCAGTGTTACGGTGATGATTCTTATCACCGTTAACATCCTTGCTTGGCGTAGGTTGAGGCAAAAACAGGTGGAGCTCCAGAGGAACGTCTGGCCACGTCCAGAAAACACTCCTATTGTATTGGAAGCATTTACATTTAGAGCCATTTGAAATTCACCATTTCACTTGACTCGAGGGGGGGTAAAATTATCTGAGAAATGTGTGAAAAGCGGTCAGTACGCTAGTAATATGTAGTTGAAGAGACTCCAGGACATTGCTTTATATATATATATATGTATATATATATATATATATATATATATATATATATATATATATATATATATATATATATATATATATATATATATATATATATATATATATATATATATATATATATATATAAAGGATTTTGAGCGAAGCGAAAATCTATTTTTGGGTGAGATGGCCATGTCGTCCTGATGGAAGTTCCTATAGGGTAGCTTCCTAGGGTATATTACAACTATGGCGATATTCCCAGAGAATTTACCTTAAGGTACCAGAATTCTAACTCCTGGAGCGAGTATCCCTTGTGAAAGGGATATCGCGACATATCAGAGGACGTATTCTAGACACGCCACATGGCAATCTACATCCTGGACAGAGATTTCGTCTTGTAGGAGGTGATTGGCGAGATACGAATTCGGGAAAGAAAAAGGGGAGCCGCTCCCAAAGCTTCCCTATCCTCCGATTCGTATGCGTGCCTGGCGCCAATCCTGGCGCCATCTGTATTCCTTGTAGCGTACACGAGGTGCTACAGATACTGTATGTAGGGAGGGGTCCTACAGCCCTTTCTTAGAAAGGCAAGGGCGGGTCCATCAGGACGACATGGCCATCTCACCCAAAAATAGATTTTTCGCTTCGCTCAAAATCCGTTTTTTGGGCTCAAGCCATGTCGTCCTGATGGAAGTGTACCAGAGCATTACTGTATCTGTGGATTCTCAGAACGTGCCGTACTCCCCGGAGGTAATTTTTTCCCAGTCGACTACCCCTTGAGACCTAAGATGTTACCGTTATACATCTTTTCAACTAACAATAAACTATGTTAGAGCTTCCTGCCCCCTACAGGGAAGAGTCCTACTAGACTCTGGAAAAGTCTCGAAGAGTACATATACCTATGTATGAATACCAGGCAAGCTAATATAGTGGTCTCGCCCTATATTAAGTAAAGCATAGTTTGTAGAGAACCACTGCGTCAATATGAAATATCGACCAGTTCTCCGCACAATACTTGTATTGGACAAAGGTTTTATATCCGCATAGGAGGAAAACCAATGCAACATAGCTTGCATAAAGGAACAATTCTATTAGAATTATCCCAGATAAGGTACATAGAATGAATGCTCAATTATACCAATAAATTGACACAGGTGAAGGAGACGCAAGGTTCTCAAGAACCAGATTATTGACAGGCAATAAATAGACAGGTTAACCACAATTATATATATATATATATATATATATACATAAGAAGAGGATAACCCAAAACTTTAAGCATAAGTATGATAGTAAACAGAGCTTGTTTGTCTGAAAGAAAAAACATTAGATGCCACTTTTAAGATACCGAGGTATCAAAGTCATAAAAGCCTGTATTACAAATCAATGACATTAGCGTTAGAAACGCTCGGCACACATGTCTGCACTTATGCTAGGTTCACCTTCGGAAATGGAACAGTCTGGATGGGCAACACAGTGCCCTCACTTAGTTTGTAGTACAGTATGTAACTACACACTCACCCTGGAATTAATCGTCCCAATTAAGACCACTGTTCCTCGCAGAGTTAAACAGTAGGGTTAACACCGCGACCCACTGCTACCACAGATCTCTTTTAGTTCCTCTACTTGCTTCGCATAGTGGCGAAAGAACACTCTGGAAGACTTCCAGCCAGTGTATGAACGGAGATGTTCAAAATCCATACAATTAAAGAAATTTTAAGGATGAGGCAACTTTCCTCGGATCGTGACCTGCGGGTGTATTGTCAGGATCCGCTCTGCGAATAAAATATGTGATTTTCGCTCTGAGTTGATTCAGAGATAAATTTGAGCCTGATGTTTCTCCCCTGAATAGTTGACCACCCTTGAAGTCTGAAGTTCTATGAAGATAGACCTTTAGGCATTCTACTGGATATAGAGATGCATCTTCTTTCAGAGGGCAGATTCTCCAGGGACCTCACCTGTTGGTGGGTAACTCATTCTTGGCGAGAAACGTAGGATCCGGAAACAGGTTCAGTTCTCCCCCATCCAGGAACTGAACACGACCTGCCTCTCTCGAGAGGCTACAATCTCACTAACCCTGGCCCCGGACGCAAGTGCAAAATAGGAAAATAACTTTTTGTGTCAAATCCTTCAACGCACACTCTTCATTGCTCAACAGAGAAGCGAAATGAAGAACTTGTCTAAAGACCATGAAATGGGCTTTGGAGGTGCTGAAGGTCTGAGCCTAGCACAGGCTTTCGGGACTTTATTAAAGATCTCGTTACCTAGGTCTACCTGGAAGGCATATAGAATGGGTCTTGTCAAAGCAGACTTACACGCTGAAATCGTGTTCGCTGCCAATCCTTGACCATGGAGGTGGAGAAGAAAGATAAGCAGAAGTCTGTCAAGATCTCCTGCGGATTCTTCGCCTTGACAAAAGGCCACCCATTTTCTCCAAGATGACTCATATTACCTTCTAGTAGATTTGCACTTATATTCCTCAAGTAAGTCTATACTGGCTTTCGGAATCCCGAAACGCTTTCTCACCGCTAGGGAGAGAAAATCATGAGCTGCAGGGTCCGGGTTTTCTGTAATGAAGCGCAGACAGTTGACTTCTGGACTCGCTGGGTCAGAACTGGATCTGGTAGTGGTACAAACTTCAGCTACAGTTCCAATGCCAGGAGGAACCACACGATGTTCGGCCACTTGTGGGCCACTATTGCCGCTACCCCTTGAAGGATCTCAGTTTGTTGAGGACCCTCAACAGAAGGTTGTGAGGAGGGAACAGATAAATCTTGGACCATCTGTTCCAGTCGAGGGACATCGCGTCCACTGCTTCCGCTAAGGGGTCCTCGTACGGGGCACGTACAGGGGCAACTTCTTGTTGTCTTTCGTCGCAAAGAAGTCTATCTGCAGTTCTGGGACTGATTCAGAATGAAGGAGAATGATCCTGCGTCTAAGGACCATTCCGACTCTATCGGTGTGAACCTGGATAGAGCGTCCGCTGTCACATTGCGGACTCCTTGAAGGTGAACTGCCGACAGGTATCACTTCTTCTTTTCCGCCAATCGGAAGACGGCCAAAATCACCTGGTTGAGAGGTGGTGACCTCGATCCTTGTCGATTCAAGTATCTCACAACTACCTCGCTGTCTATCACCAACCTTATGTGGATCGAGTGACGCGGGGAGACTTTCTTTAAGGTAAGGAGCACTGCCCTAGCTTCTAGAAAGTTTTATGTGAAAGGTCTTGAATAGCTTGGACCAAGTCCCCTGGACTTTTTTCCAATGAGAGTGACCTCCCCATCCCTCCTTCGAGGCGTCTGAGTGAATCGTCACCGACGGGGGAGGTGGCTGAAGAAGAACCGACTTCTTTAGATGTCTGGCTTGGGACCAAGGCCTGAGAAGAGTACTTAGCCGAAGCGGCTGGTCTTCTCAGATCTCTTCGCGCGTTTGATGCATAACTTCTCCAAACTCCGATTGCATCCTTTAGCTGTGCTCTTAGCACTGGGTCTGTCACCGAAGCAAACTGGAGAGAGCGCAGTACCCTCTCCTGCTCGTGTCTTGATATCCTTTCGGAATCTAGAAGTCTCTTGACAGAGCCCGCTATCTCCTTCCTTTTCTTCGCTGGGGTGGAGAAACGGTGTGACAAAAGGTCCCAGTGGATTCCCAGCCACTGGAACTTTTGAGATGGAGAAAGTCGAGACTTTTTCTGTTGATCTTGAAGCCTAGGTACTCTAGGAACTGGATCACTTGACTGGAAGCTTGCAAGCATTCTGTCTCGGATGCTGCCCACACCAACCAGTCGTCCAGGTAGGCTACTACCTGAATTCCCTTTAGGCGTAATTGTTTGAGAGCTACGCTCGCAAGCTTCGTAAAAATCCTTGGAGCTCTGTTTAGCCCGAATGGCATGGCTCCGAAGGCGTATAGTCTTCGTTGTAGCCTGAACCCTAGGTAGGGGGAGAGTCGATGGCTAATTGGAATGTGCCAATAGGCGTCTGACAAGTCTATAGAGACGGAATATGCCCTCTTGGGCAGTAAGGTCCTTATGTGTTGCAGTGTTAGCATTTTGAATTTGCAATTCACTATGAACTTGTTGAGTGGCGACAAGTCCAGAATGACTCTGAGCTTTTCCGAGTCTTTCTTGGGAACACAAAAAAGCCTCCCTTAGAAATTGATGGGCTTCACCCTTCGAATCACCTTTTTTCTCCAACAGTTCTTGAACGTACTCCTCCATAACGGGGGTAGGGTGTTGGAAAAACCGAAGGCACGGGGGTGGAGTGCTGTACCAGCTCCCGCCCATTCCATTCTTGAGTAGGCTGTGGGCCCAGGGATCGAAGGTCCACCGATCCCGAAATTTCAGAAGTCTCCCTCCTACCGGTATCACCTCACTTGGACTGCCGTCCTGAGGTCTTGCCTTCCTGACCACGACCACCCCTGAATCCCCTTCCCCTTGAGGGGCGTCTAGACGAGCCTCTGGCTGCTCCTCTAGGCTTTGCTCGAAAGGAAGTAGACTGCCCTTCGAACGCTGGGGTGAATGCCGTGGACTGTGTCGACACGGCCTGGGGTACCCACTGAAAAGTGGTCGGGGTTTGTGCCACGATCTGGGGCACTGGGGGCAATCGCAATTGCAGTTGCTGTTGCTGTCTAAGAGGCTTGGCTGGCCGAGACGGTAGCCTAGTCCTCATAGTCTTCCTCTTTGGTTGAGGACCCTCATCCGGGGAAGACTTTCTTTTGATAGCCAGGCCCCACTTCTGGAGAAGGTTTCTATTCTCCAAGGCGGCCTTATCAACAACTTCTTTGACCAAGTCGGTAGGGAAAAGGTCTTTTCCCCAAATGTTGGAGGAGATTAGTTTCTTTGGCTCGTGCCTCACCATAGCCGAGGTAAACACGAACTCCCTACAAGCTCTCCTTGCCTTGACGAAGCCATAAAGGTCCTTCGTCACTGTGGCCAGATGAGACTTGGCCACTACCATGAACATTTCATGGACCTTGGGGTCACTTGCCATCGTCTCGAGAGTAGTCTGAAGAGACATTGAGGCAGTCAGTCTTTCTTTTGTATCGAACTCACTTCGCAAAAGAAAGTCAGACAGCTTAGGGAGGTCCTTGCCGAACTGACGTCCGGCAATATCAGCCTCCAACTTTCCAACTGAGAACTTAAGATGGACGTCCTTCCAGTCTTTGTGGTCCATAGGCAGGGCCAGCGACAAGGGTTTACACTCCTCTAGGGAGGGGCAAGACTTGCCGGCCTCGACTGCTTTTAGTACAGCCAGAAACCCTTTCTGTAAAAAGGGGAAGGCTCTAGTAGGCGAGGACACAAAGGAAGGGAGCTTCCTATTCACTGCGGCTACTTTTGAGTTAGAGAAGCCCCTCTCTTTCATCGAGGATGAAAGTAGAGCTTGAGCCTTAGCATGGTCCATCACTATGACCTCCTTCGGCTCTGTCTCCTCCTTTGAAGCTGGTTCCTTCCTCAGCCGGACATAACAGTCCGGATATGATGCCTTGCTGGGCCAGAATTCTACCTCCTCCAGGGGAACTGAGCCCAGCTTATCCGAGATGACGATCTTTCCAGTCGTCATCGGCATGTGCTCAGCACACCTCCATGGGTTAGCATCTGAGCACAAGGGAAGGTCTTTCACATTGAGCTTTTTCTGGGGCCCATGTGATTCTGCAAGGCACTGCATTCGCAGTTCCATTGCAGCTGCCTTCTCCTGATTCTCCTTCTGCATTTGTTGGATCATTCCAACAATAGAAGAGAGGGCCTGTCCCAGCTCTACTGGGAGACCGGCCGATGTAGAGGGAATAGGCTCCGGAATCTGAACCGGAGTAGCCGACATCTCGTCGACGTCTACCTCTACAACGTCTGGGGCTTGAACTTCATCTTGGGCTTCTTCCAGGAGGTCTTCCTCCTGACACCCGTCCACATCAGACATCCTGTCATCTAACTGGATGTCTTGCATCGCGACCGCGACTTCAGCATCCACCTGGATCTGAACTAAGGGGATCTCCTCTTGAGGCTAGGGAATCACTGCACCAGCTGATGCCTTAGGGAAAAGATACGCCCTCATCTTCTCACTTGGAAGATAAGGGCCAGAAGTGTTCTTTTGGAAGCCCCTTACCCAGGTACGAAGCTTCTTCCTAGCTATATCCCTTGATTCCTCTGTCCTAGGGGAATTAAAGGTCTCAGTAATCAGGTTAGTGCACACAGTACATACCTGAGGGTCCCAATACCGGATATCATCCTTGGAGACAGCGTATGCTGCGTGTCTCCTACAAAACTCATGTCCGCAGAGGTTCTTGCTGCTGACATTGCAGAAAGCACTTCCCCACTTCGGAGTGTCCTTCTGTAAAGAGAAGAAATTTCCATGAGTATCAAGTGAACTATGTATCACTGGATATGCATAGTATAGCATAACAAATCATAAAGGAAAGACACACACTTGTGTTTCCCTCACAACCCATTGCTGCAGCCTTCCAGATAATAAAATCAAAATGGTTTATCTCTACTAGAGTAACCAATGCAAGGTTTCCAGAGGAAACAGGTGGAGCTCACACCTAAGCAATGATTTTAAAATCCTGGATAATAGACAGGAAAGAACTCAGCTTCCTATCTGAGGGCAACAGCATAGGGATGTGCAAGAAAACACAATAGTGTTAGAAGACACAGTGCTGTACCAAAACCCTTACCATAGTTTTCTTCTTACTGTATATGTTATACTGAAGAATACTAGTACAGTATAGGGGGATTTGTGCCGGCCTGCCTTTGCCGGCCGGCACACACCACAACTAGCTTTAACCCTGGATAGGTACGATGGGTCGTTTGCGACCCCGAGCGTCAAAAAAAAACAGGTTTTTTCACGTGACTCACCCCCGTGACTGAATTTGTGGGTAATCGACCTGCAGGAGGTGTCTCCCCTACACGCTCTAGTAGTGTCCAGATGTGCATTGCTGTAGCTGTACTCCTTCCCCGATTTCTGAGACGCGTCGGGGTCGTTCGCGTCCGAGTTTACCCTTCTAAGGTAGTTTGCATAATTATCAAAGTTATTACGTATTATGAAATTGTCGTAGAATGGTGCAACTTGTATAGGTTATCAGTTGTGGAAAGTCTTGGTGGATTGTTTGGCTACCATGTGCATGTTTTTTTTTTAGTTAAAATGTTGTTCATCACCACGAGGACCATTTTACCGCGAGTGCCCCTTTTTCATTTTTTTTTCATTTTTTTGCCAAGTCATTTTTCCGTAAGATATTGCCAAATAGTGTCGTAAAACTTTTGCTTGTTTAGTGTTGGAAAGTGTGTCTAGATGATCTGGCTACCCATGCATGACTTTGTTTTTGTCAGATACGACGTAGTTATTGGTATATTGGGTATTTAACTGCGGTTACCAATTTCTGTTTTTTTTTTAATATTTGTAAAAATTACTACGTAGTAAGGAATTGCCGTATATTATTTTTTTTTTTTTCATGTTTATGTGTTAGAAAGTGTGCCTTGATGGTTGGGCTAACACGTGCATGTCTTTTTTTTTATCTGAGATGTCGTATATTAGAATGTCGGGCATTTTACCGCGAGTGTCCCTTTTTCATTTTTTTTCATTTTTTTGCCAAGTCATTTTTCCGTAAGATATTGCGAAATAGTGTCGTAAAACTTTTGCTTTTTTAATGTTGGAAAGTGTGTCTAGATTATCTGGCTACTCATGCGTGATTTTGTTTTTGTCAGATACGACGTAGTTATTGGTATATTGGGTATTTAACTGCGGTTGCCAATTTCTGTTTTTTTTCAATATTTGTAAAAATTTACTACGTAGTAAGGAATTGCCGTATATTATTGATTTTTTTTTCATGTTTATGTGTTAGAAAGTGTGCCTTGATGGTTGGGATAACACGTGCATGTCTTTTTTTTTTTTATCTGAGATGCCGTATATTAGAATGTTGGGCATTTTTCCGCGAGTGCCCCTTTTTATTTGTTTTGCATTTTTTTGCTTAGTCATGTTACCGTAAGGAATTGGCAAGTAGTGTCGCAAAACTTATATTTTTATAGTGTTGGAAAGTGTTTCTAGATGATCTGGCTACCCATGCCTATTTTTTTTTTAGCCAGATATGGCGTATATATAAGTATGTGTTCGATTTTCCTGTGATTGCCATTTTTTCGTTTTTTCCCATTTCTTTCAAAATTACTACGTACTAAGGAACTATCACAGAGTAATATTTCATTTATATGTTTATTTGTCGGAAAATATGCCTTGATGGTTTGCCTAGCACGTGGCTGAAATTTTTTTTTTCTGAAATGCCGTATATTAGAATGGCCATTTTTCCACGAGTGCCCCTTTTTATTTGTTTTTCATTTTTTTGCTTAGTCATGTTACCGTAAGGAATTGGCAAGTAGTGTCGCGAAACTTATAATTTTATAGTGTTGGAAAGTGTTTCTAGATGATCTGGCTACCCATGCCCATCTTCTTTTTTTAGCCAGATATGGCGTATATATAGGTATGTGTTCGATTTTCCTGTGATTGCCATTTTTTCGTTTTTTCCCATTTCTTTCAAAATTACTACGTACTAAGGAACTATCACAGAGTAATTATTCATTTAGATGTTTATTTGTCGGAAAATGTGCCTTGATGGTTTGCCTAGCACGTGGCTGAATTTTTTTTTTCTGAAATGCCGTATATTAGAATGTTAGCCATTTTTCCGCGAGTGCCCCTTTTTATTTGTTTTGCATTTTTTTGCTTAGTCATGTTACCGTAAGGAATTGGCAAGTGGTGTCGCAAAACTTATATTTTTATAGTGTTGGAAAGTGTTTCTAGATGATCTGGCTACCCATGCCTATCTTTTTTTTAGCCAGATATGGCGTATATATAGGTATGTGTTCGATTTTCCGGTGATTGCCATTTTTTCGTTTTTTCCTAATTCTTTCAAAATTACTACGTACTAAGGAACTATCACAGAGTAATGATTCCTCTAGATGTTTATTTGTCAGAAAATTTTGTTTACTTTATTTTTTGATTGAATATCATCAAATTTTTTTAGCTAAAATATTGTTTTACATTTTTTTTTTTCGATTTTATTTCCCTTCAAAAAAAATTTTTTGGGTCAGAATTTTAATTTTATAGTCGTAAAATAATCGACAATTATCCAGCAACCCACCATACAATTTTTATGCATATCCAATAATAATTAGATTAGTAAATAACACCTTGAAATTGACATACCCTTCCTACATTTCAAGTGGCAGATTAGGGAGTCTGAGTCAGTGTGGTTGGCGGCCATTTTGTGGACATATCCGAAGCGTAAGCTGCCCTATCTATATATATTCTTGTTCCCTATAGAATTTGTGATATTTTGGTATATTTTTACCTGCATAAATATCATATTATATATTAAATATATGTATTTTTTTACGAAATTTCTAAGTACTCAAAAAATTACCTTTAGATATGGCCCCTGATATAAATGTAATTTACAAAATAATGAAGATTCTTTTACATATTTCTATTTTAGGATAACATATGTTTATTCCCTAAAAATATTAGCCACTTCCTATTTCATTTGGGTACCCAAAAAAATTCATGAAATTTGGACAAATTTTTTTGGCCAAAAAAAGTTACCCTTTTTTTCTCATTTCAGATCTTCACCTCCATGGGTCTGACTTCATCCAAAATACATCAAGATGTGTCCTAAACATTCAAGAATCAATTCCTAAAAGGATTTGTGTATATATGTATAAACTTTTTTTTTATGAATTTTTATGTCAGGTCTTTTTTTTCTACTTAATTTTTTAAAATATTTATAATAAATAGTTTTTCTGCAGATGAGTAGTATTTATCTTTACAGTTGTTTTAAGCATTCATTGAAGTTTTTTTTGGCAAAAGAAAAAAGGAGGTTACTGCAAAAACTGATTTTTTAAGAATTTTTTTTGGCGTCGGGGTCGTTCGCGTCCGAGTATACCCTTAAAGGGGTGTCCGAGGAGCGTACCTATCCAGGGTTAAAGTATACTACTTAACAGCTATAGGGCGGCAGCACTCTGGTTCAAATGCCTGTGCCGGTCGGCAGCAACTGCCGGCCGGTAACAGCCAATGTTGGTCGGCAATGGCTGCCGGCCAGCAACTACACAAGGTAGTACCCAGCTGCCGGCCACACTCTTGGTGACCGGCAGACAAGGGCTGACATAAGCCGGCCGGCAAAGGTACAAGACCGATGCCAGCCGGCAGCAAAAGAACCAGAGGACTACACCTGCCCGGCTGCCGGCCTAATAGGCCGGCAGCCGTGTCAGGACAGCACTAGAAGAAAAATAGAATGGATGCCGGGATAAGAGTGTACACAACCTCCAAGCCCGGCAACCGAAAGAGTGCATATAAGGAAGGGGAGAAACTAATTCGGGCTTCCTGACCAATGCCGTCTGGCTCTGCCGGCAGGCATGGATGAGGGACCAAGAGAAGTCCGGGCAGCACTCGAAAACATAAGACCCTTGCCGGCCTGCAGCTCTGCCGGCCGGCAAGGGGCTGAGTCAATTCCACATCCTAACCTATACTAGGTCCAGATGTAGAACGACGTACAGTACAGTAAAGGCTCGGCCATTACGAAGAAAGAGGGGGAAGGGACAAGAGGGTCCTGCCAACCTTGCTTTAGTGACAGATCACCCGCAGCCAAGAAACTTATCTTAGCCTAAGGGAGATCTAAGGGGGAAGGCCAGCAATACTTGCCAGCTCCCAGAGCACCAAAGCAAGGAAGGCGTTGCTACTTTCAAGGAAAGAACTTATCCTCCCCCGAGAACAGCAACAAGGACTAGTCTGGTAGATCACAAAAGAAGGAATCATATCCACAGAAACCTTCGGTAGTGACCTAAGGGAGCTAAGCTCCCTTTGTCTGTGTTAGGTCAGCGAGGGGGACTCAGCCCCAAGCTAGACATCACAGACTCAGACTAAAAAACTCTGTTGTTCTGTCCCTCTTGAACCATACTACAGGAACAGGAAGGTACAGTAACACCCTAGTATAGTTTTATCGAAAATAAATTCGGAAAAAACCACTTAGGGATAAGCCCAAAGCTTAAACAGAGGGAAAGGGATTGCATACCTTCTCCGAAGAAAAAAAAGCAACCGGGGAGTATGATAAAGTATACTAAGCCTCCATAAGCAACTAGCCTAGGCACCAAGAGAATCGATTACCTAAATCACCGAAACTCACTCGTATACTATCTTGGAAATATTCCACACAGTCTAAAATGTATAGAATATAGCCTAAAGCTTCAATAAAATTTTAATTACTCTCGGAAAAACCATAATCATGCATGAAGTACTAGGACCAAACGACTAGGCTACATGGCCTAGCGTAGGCCAGAATGGCGAATACTTCGCCAAATAATACTAAGCACGAAAGGAAATCCTATGTAATGCTAAATAGCTAAAATTTATTAAAGCAAAACAACCAGGAATGTCGCTCTGACTAACTAATTTATACCTAGCGAGCGACAGCGTCCAAGACGCCTCTGGTAGGCTACGGCTCTTGTATCAAAGATTAATCCTATTAATCACTCAAAATTTTACCAAGAGCCTACATTTATACATAAAAGACACTATACTCAACTTATCAGAGGCCGACGAAGACGGAGAAGCCATGAAAAGTAGAATATATCCAAGATTTGCGAGAAAAACAGGAAAAAACACCGAGTTGTTAAGCTACGCAAAAAGGAATACAGATGGCGCCAGGATTGGCGCCATGTACGCATACGAATCGGAGGATAGGGAAGCCTTGGGAGCGGCTCCCCTTTTTCTTTCCCGAATTCGTATCTCGCCAATCACCTCCTACGAGACGAAATCTCTGTCCAGGATGTAGATTGCCATGTGGCGTGTCTAGAATACGTCCTCTGATATGTCGCGATATCCCTTTCACGAGGGATACTCGCTCCAGGAGTTAGAATTCTGGTACCTTAAGGTAAATTCTCTGGGAATATCGCCGTAGTTGTAATATACCCTAGGAAGCTACCCTATAGGAACTTCCATCAGGACGACATGGCTTGAGCCTAAAAAAAAATATATATATATATATATATATATATATATATATATATATATATATATATATATATATATATATATATATATATATATATAAATATATATATATAAAGTTAAAAAGCATTTTTGGGCACCTAATAAAATATCTAAGCCCTATATATATATATATATATATATATATATATATATATATATATATATATATATATATATATATATATATATATATATATATATATATATATATATGAAACTGTGGTGCGTGTACGTACTAGGAATTTTTATCTTGTACACATTAATATCAAATTTGACGTATTTATATCTTCACCAAGGTAATAAATACTCTTAATCAGTTACTAATGAACAATCATATCAGTTTTGGTGTAGTTATATCTTTACCAAGGAAACAAATATTCTTAATCAGTTACTAATGAACAATAATATCTGTTATAATATATCTGTATCTTTAAGAAAGGTAACAACTATTCTTTAATAAACTACCGATTCGTATGTACATGTTCAATTTTTTTTTATACCTCATAATCATTTGCTAGCAATATGCCATATATAGCATAAATGAATCTGTTTTATTTTCCATGCATTTTTCTCTATTTTTAACTATGTCCGTTATGTATGTATTTTTTTTTACATATAAAATTTATATCCAGTCACACTCATAGGAACATATTTTAACGTAACTTTTAATGTTCCCTGCTTGAAGGTAGCTGTCCGAGCTAATGTTATATATACATTTGTAAACCCATGACCCAAGGGATCATTGAAGAGTTGGAGTGTGACGACAGCCATAACAGGATGTGAAAATAGACCAAGCTAAAGCATTGCATAAGTAAACATTTATTTATGTCTTGTAACCATGTCACAAGCCTCCCGTAAGAAAAAGTTGACCTATTGATCCCTACCGGAATCACCTGACTCCCAGCTATAAGGCTACGCGATCATATCTCTGTATTTGTAATAAACGCTGAAATAACTAATACTACGTTATCGACGCAAGCTTATTGTAAAGTAGTTCTATTCATCTTTTCATATGGAATGATCATCCGACCAAACCATCCATACTCCAGTTATGGAGTTAACAATTTTTCTCATTTAAATTAACTTAAACTTTGACTTATTCTAAGAAGTAACCTACAAGTCTAATAATTCTATATCACATTGAAGACACATGAGATGGAACCACAACGTGTACGTATAACATTTGGACACTAACATATATATATATATATATATATATATATATATATATATATATATATATATATATATATATGTATATATATATATATATATTGCCAGACACTTACTTTTTATTATCCAAAGATGTTTATTTTAGTTGTTTTTATGTTACCCGTATTGTTTACAAGTATTTCTGTGCTCATTGCTTTTGTTTGTTTCCATAACAACAAGATAAATGAAAATATGCTGATTTTTCATCTCAATATCCCTTATATTTATTCACAAAGTCAATTAATATACCATCCTTGTTTTGTCATTTAGTTGTTTGTATTTGTGTGAAGCGTATATCCATCTTGGAAACTGTCTTTAAAGCCTATATGCCTATGATGAACGACATCCTTCTATAGTCGATGCAGTCCATAATATTAATGCCAAACATCAATCTGCTTTTATGCTGAAACCTGTTGTAGGCCATGATATATTATAATTGGATAAAGTCTTTTAGAGTACAGAGGTAATTAACGGGATCGTCACTACCACGTCAAACCTGATTAACGTTTGTTTATCATATGAAGTAATAACATACTCGTGTAAAATGAAGCTCATTAATCATTCTGATGGAGACAATCAACTTGGGAATTTAATAATGGTTAGTTAAAACATAATTACTGTTTATTAATATATACGTATTCAAGTACAATAATTTTTTTTATACTCAGTGACCTATGAGATTTTATATGTACTGTTTAAAATTTTCAAAAGTGATTATTTGTCACACATATCTTACGGGTCATAATATTTTTTATCAATATAAACATGATTATTTTTTTGTGGTACTAAAAAGATTATGTTCACGCTATCTAATGTTCTTTTAGTTTTCTTTAACACTAGCATACGAAATGTTAGGTGACATCTTGGATTGTGTGCAGGTGACTAGTTAAGAAGAAATTTTATTTTCTTTGCATCTTGAAGAAATTACTAACACTAAATTTTATACGTGATTTAAAAGTTGCTTGTTCCTTTTTCTATGACATAGTTGAGACCGTACTTAGTTGCAAACAGTGGTAAGTTGATACAACGTCAATATCTTCATTACATGGTAATGGTTGGCGTTGAGGTTCTTGGGACATTAAGGCATCATTATCATTGTGTACAAAAAAATTTGATCACCCGTTTGAGAAGCTAAACACAAAAAAACATTTTTAGATACCATAAGTATGTATTTTGACCTTTCTTAAAAGTTAATAAAACTCATGTTAAAAGAAAAAAAAAAGGAAAGGGATTTTTTAGATGACTGTCTTTAAGCTTCATAGGTAAATAGACTTAATTTTCCCATATTTGAAATGAATAACAAAATCTATGAGGAAAAGAAAAACAATTCTCTCTGGTCAAGTTTTTACAGTCAGTTGCAACTTGCATGGCATGATAAGGCTGCAACAATTCACTCCATAGGAATTTTTCTTTATTCATTTGCTTCTTATTTACTTTATCTTTCATGGTTATCAAACATGATTGGAATTACAAAAGAAATATACATATACTATAGCTCATAGATATAAAACAACACTTTTGCAGTTGGCAGTCGAGATTGATCCCAGAACTTGTTGCAAGCACAAGTAAAGATGGTTTAGATAGGCCTTACATTTACCAATCACCTCCTATGAAATTAAAACCTAGCTTTTAAGTATGATGTCTCTTTTATTACTATTAAATCTTATGCTGTCTGGAGACATAGAGCGAAATCAAGGACCATTGCGTCCTAAAG
>NC_090733.1:8969398-8976898 GCF_036898095.1 Palaemon carinicauda | reverse complement strand
ATGTTGTTCAAGATTTTTCTTTCGTGAAATATAAACTAATCGTTTATATGCGCATAAGATTATATCAGAGATATGCAGTAATAACTATATAAATAATACTGTATACTTACGTTATTTGTATATATTTTATGACTGATTAGGATCGCATGGTTTGGATGATTATGAAATCTTTCTTGAAAAAGTGGAGTTTTCGGTCTGTAAAAACTCTAACCTTCGTATAGCAGAGACATGCTTGGCTTATTTCAGTACTAAAATACAACAGCTGAATTTGAATGAAGATATCAACATGTTTTTGATATTATGATAGCCTTGAAAACTATAGAAATACTTTAATTGAAGCCATGGATGGAACAAGATATTATATACACAAATCCCAATTCCTCAGAGACGAGTCAATAGAGATTTGAATGTAGGAATCCTATGCCTTGTGCATGGTGCAAACGTGAAGGAAAATTCGTCATGAGACAAGCATTAGTATATAAAGTGTCAAAAATCTATTAAAAGAAAAATAATTATTTTTGGACTAATGTAGAAAGCTAAAATAGTTTCTTAATAATTTTTAGTTACTATTAAAAAAAAAAGAAAAAAAACGGTCTTGTGATGAAAAGCAAAAAGAAATATTACAATCAACTCTGAAATCCTTTACATAAGCATGATATCTGAAAAAAAAAGAAATAGAAAAATAAAAGTAATCAGGAATTATGGAAAATTACAAAGAAATTCCCAGGAAAATGTAATATTATTGACAATTTTAGTAGATACTATCCCATGATTATTTGGAAATTCCTTGCATGAACAATACATTAAAGATAGTAGGCCAATTAGTTATTGCATCTAATGTATAACTATAAACGATTACAATAACAACTCTGGTTATTGAAAATTATTTTTAATGAACAAAAAAAAAAAAAAAGGAAAAAAATAACACCCCTTAATGCTTATCATACCAAATACTAAGAACGAAAATTTTGACGCAAAACTTCTTTAATCAACAGAATATGCAAAATATTCAAAATCAAATTTACCGACAGAAGTGGGTGAAAGTGCCAAGTCATCTCTCTCTCTCTCTCTCTCTCTCTCTCTCTCTCTCTCTCTCTCTCTCTCTCTCTCTCTCTCTAGGTTCATTGAACTTACTGTTTCCATCAATACTAGTAAGATGTAAAAATTTAGAGCCTACCACGAGTGCTTTCAATATTTCGCCATAAAATATTTCAATCGGTTTTAGATGTTTTACCAATTTCATGATTTTATTGTTTTTCATTTGCAATTTGAATGAAAAAATCCGGTTACTTTAGTGTGCTAATCTAAAATTTAAACTTTTATAGGTAAACTCACTTTATGAATTATTGTATATTTGTGGTAATTTAACTGGTTTGTGAATTATATCTTAGTAATTACTGCCTGCGCAAAGATTCAAAACCTAGGAATTATTTTATGGAATATGATTTTTAACTAGTACCATATTTTAGTTGAGTTCATTTATCTATTCTAAGATTAGAATGGACCTAGTTCATGATATGATTCAAGAGGAAATAATGAAACCACAAAATTTTTCTAAATATAATTACGGTCTGTGAATTGCTTCCGATTGAAAAACAGCCATGGTTACCAAACGTCATTACCATGCCAGTTAAATATTGAATATGATGTTTTTAAACGTTTGCATACAAATGAAAAAAACAGTATATTCAGTAATTTATCACATGTTATCTCTCTCTCTCCCTCTCTCTCTCTCTCTCTCTCTCTCTCTCTCTCTCTCTCTCTCTCTCTCTCTCTGCATTAATACAAATTTAAAGTTTTATGGACACCACATCTTTGTATCAAAACGATTTCTTCCAGCGTTAGGAAAGAAGGGTATACTGTTTATTGATATAAGAGAAATAATGTATTTTGCAATAAAACCCAGATAACAAACGATATATATATATATATATATATATATATATATATATATATATATATATATATATATATATATATATATGTATATATTTATATATATATATATATATATATATATATATTTGTATATATATATATATATATATATATATATATATATATATATATATATATATATATATATATATATATATATATACATATATATATATATATACAAATATATATATATATATATATATATATATATATATATATATATATATATATATATATATATATATATGTATATATATATATATATATATATATATATATATATATATATATATATATATATATATATATATATATATATATATATATATATAGGTAGTAGGTTGGCCAGGGGACCACCCGCCCGTTTAGATACTACCGCTAGAGAGTTATTGGATCCTTTGACTAGCCAGACAGTAATGCATTGGATTCCTCTCTCTGGTTGCAGCTTATTCTTTGCCTACAAATACACTGAATAGTCTGGCCTATTCTTTACAGATTCTCGCCTTTCTCATACACCTGACAACAATGAGATTACCAAACACTTCTTTACTGTAATTGTTCACTGTACTTTCCTCTTAGTAAGGGTAGAAGAGACTATTTATCAATGGTAAGCAGCTCTTCTAGGAGAAGGACACTCCAAAATTAAACCATTGTTCCTTTGTCTAGGGTAGTGCAATAGCCTTTGTAGCATGGTCTCCCACTGTCTTGGGATAGAGTTCTTTTGCTCTAGGGTACACTCTGGCACACTATTCTATCTTTTTTTTCTCTGCCTCTTGTTTTTTTTTTTTGGTTTCAAATGGTGTGTTTGGCAGGCTTAATAGAAAGGCCATGGATGCCTGGTGGTTTATCAAGAGGTTGTATTTTCCTCATCTGATAAATTTTCTTCTCAAAACCATCTGTAGTGTTCTCCCTTCAGTTGAGGGGGCTATCCTGGAGGGTATTTAGCCTTGCATGGTGTATCGGCTAATTCATGTTGACCAGATTTTCCGACTTTTTTTTATAGTCTACAGATATGATCAATTACTTTACTTATATTTCTATACATATGTTTTTGGTATAATTCTTGTTAATGTAGTTTTTAAGTATGATGTATCTGTCTTATTAATATTAATTCTTTTGCTGTCTGGAGAAATTGTGCGAAATCCAGGACCAGTACGTCCTAGATTTCGTCAATGTCGTCTACTGTCTTGCAATATTCGTGATCTTCATGGAAATATTCACGCCCTGACACCTGCTTCCAGCCAGTATGATATTCTTTCGTGCTCAGAAACTTTGGTTTGTTATATGAGGCATCATCTGTGCTCCTTATAGCTGGTTTTGAGAAGCCAATAATTTTGAGACGTGATCCTATTTCTAGGGAAGGGGGAATGTCGGTGTATATCAGGACTGAGTACCCTACATCTCATAAGTCTTGCCATGAATGTGAATGTCATGAGATTCAGGTAATAAAAGTGTGTGGTAGGCATAACAACTTTTATTTTTATTCGATCTACCGGAATCCAGACATAGGTGATTTTATCTTCAATTGTCTTCTTACCATTATGGCTAAGAAACAAGGAGATGATAGAAAGGCTTCTTTTATTCTTTGTTGGTGATTTAAATGCTCATAATAGGGAATGGTTAAGTTCTGTTTCTCCTGCCGATCGCCATTACTTAAGTGCTTTAGACTTTGCCTCTGAATTAGGCTGTGGGCCAATCATAAGTGAAGCTACTTACAGGTCTGGTAATTTCTTGGACCTCATATACACAGACACCCCTGGCATTATAACAAGTAAGGTTGGTTCTCCAGGTGGGACATCTGATCGTGCCTTGTTTTCATTAGTAGTTAAGAATAAGCGGCCTGTCCCTGGTGTATCATACTCGTGTAAAATTTACCTGAAATCTCAAGCAGACCGGAATCGGATTTTGCATGATCTTTTGGGCTTGAATTAGTCACAATTATAAAGTAGTGTTAATCCTGTTGTCCCTTTGAATGAGAATCTAGTCAAAATAATTGATAGGTGTATCCCCTCTTGTGAGCTGAGGTACCGAGTGACGGACAAACTTTGGTCAATGATGATTGTAGATGTGCTTATTTGGAGAAGCAGGAAGCTTATCATCTTTGGAAGGGTAACAGATCAGATTTGACCTGGAATAACTATACTTAGCTTAGAGCTTAGAAAACAAGCTTGCTGCATATGCAGATGATGCTACTCTCTTTGCATCAATTCCATCCCCCGAATGTAAATATGGGGTTCCTGAATCCCTTAATAGAGATCTAGCTAAGATGAGTGCATGGTTCAAATTATGGAATATGAAATTGAATCCTAACACAACTCAAAGTATGATTGTAAGTAGGTCAATGACAGTGGCTTCCCAACATCTGGACCTCAGCATCGATAATGTTTTTTCTTTTTTGTATGACCCTTTTAAAATTTTATCTGTGATTCTTGACAGGAGATTTACTTTTGAGAAATTCATTAGGTCTGCATCTTCTTCAATTGCACAAAATGATTGGTTTATTGAGAAAGTGTTTCCAGTGTTCGGTGATTAATCTAGAATGAAGAAGTGTTTTAATTCTCTCATTCTGATTTGTTTCGAGTATTGATCTCCTATGTAGTCTTCAGCTGCTGATTCTCAAGTTCATTTGTTGGACAGAAATTTACGGTCTATTAAATTTTTTTATTCCTGATCTAGATATCAATCTTTGGCACCATCGTTCCATTATCTCATTATTCAAGATGCAAAAGATTTTTCCTATATCTGACCATCCTTTACATTCAGATCTTCCTGGACAGTTCCATCCTGTTCATAATACTATGCAGGCAGTTAATGCTAATAGCCAGGCCATTTCCATCGTGAGCCTCAATTTTACACAGTATTTTAGAAGTTTTACTCCAGCTGTGACCAAGTTGTGGAATGATCTTCCTAATCAAGTAGTTGAATCAGTAGAACTTAAAAATTTCAAAGTTGCAGCAAATGTTTTCATGTTGAACAGGCTGACATAAATATCTTTATAGTTTATATTCATATATATCTGTTTTGACGTTGTTAATAATTTATATATGACATATCCATTTTGACGTTGTTACTGTTTTTAGAATGATTTATTGTTAATTTGTTCTTATCATTATTTTTTTCCTTATTTCCTTTCGTCACTGGGCCATTTTTCCCTGTTGGAGACCTTGGGCTTTTAGAAACTGGCTTTCCTAACTAGGGTTGTAGCTGGGCTAGTAATAATAGGAGATGGTGATGATGAAGTTTATGTCATTGATCATATAAAGGTATATATATATATATATATATATATATATATATATATATATATATATATATATATATATATGTATAGTTTATGTATACACACATATATATACACACACACACACACACACACACATATATATATATATATATATATATATATATATATAATATATATATATATATATATATATATATATATATATATATATATATATATATCTATATATATATATACATATACATATATGTATATATATATATATATATATATATATATATATATATATATATATATATATACATATTCTTATATATACATAAGCTATATATATATATATATATATATATATATATATATATATATATATATATATATATTCTTATATATACATAAGCTATATATATATATATATATATATATATATATATATATATATATATATATATATATATATATATATATATCTTATATATACATAAGCTATTTATATATATATATATATATATATATATATATATATATATATATATATACATATATATATATATATATATATATATATATATATATATATATATATATATATATATATTAATAGCTTATGTATATATGTAGGAATATATATATATATATATATATATATATATATATATATGTAAATCTTTATAAGATAAAATAAATAAACTATATCATCATCTACACCTATTGAAGCAAAGGGCTTCGGTCTTATCTATCTTGGCCTTTTAAATCAATACTCAACTCTTCATTGTTTCCTTTTTCACGCTTCATAGTCCTCAGCCATGTAGGCATGGGTCTTCCCACTCTTTTAGTGCCTTGTAGAGCCTAGTTAAAAACTTGGTGGAATAATCTCTCTTGTGGAGCACGAAGAGCCTATCCAAACCATCTCCATCTACCCCTCACCATGATCTCATGAACATATGGTACTATAATAGTTTAATTTCTAATCCTGTCCTTCCATTAAACTCCCAATATCCTTCTGAGGGCTTTGTTTTCTAATCTACTACATCTCTTGGATATTGTTCCATTATATTGCCATGACTAATGTGTATACAGTAACAGCGATTTCACTTAACTGAAATATAGTCTGAATTTTATACATAATTTTACTTAAAGTAGATATTTTCACATGTGCTTTTTTTCTTAATCTTTCAATAATTGTGTTATTTTAATTGTTACCATCGTGTCAGTCCATGTATTCTGCTTCTTAATTAAATGCGGCCTCTATTTCTACTTTTATCATTATCCTTTTTTCCTTGCATCATACACATTAGTCAAGTTTTTGAATTACCTCTGAAAAAATAGAAGCTTGTATCTTGAAAAGAAACACGCGATTGATATTATGATTATACAACTGAAACCTTTTATCCAAGGTATATAGAGTAAGGGAGATATACCTTGCTTTTATCTAGGCACCAACTTGACCAAGATAAACACCTGACGTTAATCGGGCACTACCGGTAGATTTTGACACAGAGTCCTGATTTTTCTTAAATGATACTTTTTGATTCGGTTTTTTACTCCTACTGCTTATAGAAATTTCACACATTTCACGATTAACACTTCTATGATTTAAATGACACTTACGGGGTTCTGCATTGTGGACAATAGTCTGTGTTAGTATCAGGCTAATATCATGAAATATATTTGAAGCATGCTACCTTCTACGACGAACTCCAAGATATAGTACCCAAAATAGCACGAAGCAGAATTATAGGTTAAATGATAAAAGATACGTCTCTTTTATTATTATCTTTTCTCACAATATGTAAGACATCAGAGATTTTACATTGATATATATGTCATTTTTTGGAACCTCGTACAATTTCTTATCGGCAAAAGAGTTTGTATTCAAAGTGATGATCAAAAATGGTCATTCCAAATATATTATTTCGGAATTCGAATGAAATTTGCAGTTCACAAATCAGTGTATTTTCACCTTTCGTATATATATCTTAATTTATTTATTAACACTTTCCATAATTAGATCCTAGTTCCAGAATAATTAGATAAACAAAACCCTTTTGATAGACTGATTTTGTTAGCTAATTTTCAGATATATACATAATTCTACCATCCATTATAGCTATATGTAATACATAACTCATGCTTTTAAGTAAATAGCTCAGTAATGAAAGAACACCGGTCACTAAACCTCAATCATTTGTAAATTAGGAAAAGTTTAACTAATCTCAAAAAGAGTAAATACATCGCCATATCAATTTGATTCCTAACTTAGAAGTGTTATGATGGGAATGAAATTGCCTTATAACACGCAAAAAGCTTTGCTAGAC
>NC_090733.1:8946898-8964398 GCF_036898095.1 Palaemon carinicauda | reverse complement strand
CTCCTCTTCTTGCTAACTTGCGCAAACTAACAGATAACTTTGGAGCCAGGAAATCTGCTGTCTTTATAAAAAACAAAGGAAAAATACCATTTTTGTCTACACCTCCATAAGCATCAAGGTCCATCAACAGAGCTTTAATTTCCCGAGATCTAAAAGCTAAACTAGTTAGTTTAGCTTCAGTTAAACAGGAATGAGGAAATTCAAGTTTTTCATTACTCTGTTTTCTGTCAAAAACATCAGCCAAAAGGGTTGCCCGTTCATTTGGACAGTCAGTGACTGAGCCCTCTGGTTTAAGTAAAGGAGGAACTGTTGCATCAACACAAAAGAGTACAGATTTAATGGTAGACCACCGTTTATGGTCCTGTGTTGTACCAGAAAGGGTTTCTTTTATGGTTAAATTGTATTCCTTTTCAGTTGATGCATAAACTCTCTGAGTAAAAACTCTAAGCTGAGTATAGTTAATCCAGGTCAAATCTAATCTGTTACCCTTCCAAAGATGATAAGCCTCCTGCTTCTCCAAATAAGCACGTCTACAATCATCATTGAGCCACAGTTTGTCCTTCACTCGGTACCTTAACACACGAGAAGGGATACGCCTATCAATTATGTTACCTAGAGTCACATTCAAAGGACATCTCTATCTACACTACTATATAATTGTGACCAATTCAAGCACAAACGATCTTGCAAAATCTCATTCCAGTCTGCTTGGGATTTCATATGAATTTTACAAGAGTATGATACATCAGGTACAGGCTGCTCTGTCTTTACTACTGTTAAAATTAAGGCATGATCAGATGTCCCGACTGGAGAACTAACCATACTAGTTATAACGACAGGGGTGTCAGTGTATACAAGGTCTAATCAAATACCAGACCTGTGAGTACCTTCATTATTGATTTGCTCACAGCCTGATTCAGAGGCAAAGTCCAAAGCTCTTAAGCCTTGGTGATCGGTAGGAGAGATAGAACTTAACCAATCCCTATGGTGAGCATTAACCCTGGATAGGTACGGTGGGTCGTTTGCGACCCCGAGCGTAAAAAAAAAACAGGTTTTTCTCACGTGACTCACCCCTGTGACTGAATTTGTGGGTGATCGACCTGCAGGAGGTGTCTCCCCTACACGCTCTAGTAGTGTCCAGATGTGCATTGCTGTAGCTGTACTCCTTCCCTGATTTCTGAGACGCGTCGGGGTCGTTCGCGTCCGAGTTTACCCTTCTGAGGTAGTTTGCATAATTATCAAAGTTATTACGTATTATGAAATTGTCGTAGAATGGTGCAACTTGTATAGGTTATCAGTTGTGGAAAGTCTTGGTGGATTGTTTGGCTACCATGTGCATGTTTTTTTTTTAGTTAAAATGTCGTTCATCACCACGAGGACCATTTTACCGCGAGTGCCCCTTTTTCATTTTTTTTCATTTTTTTGCCAAGTCATTTTTCCGTAAGATATTGCCAAATAGTGTCGTAAAACTTTTGCTTGTTTAGTGTTGGAAAGTGTGTCTAGATGATCTGGCTACCCATGCATGACTTTGTTTTTGTCAGATACGACGTAGTTATTGGTATATTGGGTATTTAACTGCGGTTACCAATTTCTGTTTTTTTTTCAATATTTGTAAAAATTACTACGTAGTAAGGAATTGCCGTATATTATTCATTTTTTTTTCATGTTTATGTGTTAGAAAGTGTGCCTTGATGGTTGGGCTAACACGTGCATGTCTTTTTTTTTATCTGAGATGTCGTATATTAGAATGTCGGGCATTTTACCGCGAGTGTCCCTTTTTAATTTTTTTTAATTTTTTTGCCAAGTCATTTTTCCGTAAGATATTGCGAAATAGTGTCGTAAAACTTTTGCTTTTTTAATGTTGGAAAGTGTGTCTAGATGATCTGGCTACCCATGCGTGATTTTGTTTTTGTCAGATACGACGTAGTTATTGGTATATTGGGTATTTAACTGCGGTTGCCAATTTCTGTTTTTTTTTCAATATTTGTAAAAATTTACTACGTAGTAAGGAATTGCCGTATATTATTGATTTTTTTTTCATGTTTATGTGTTAGAAAGTGTGCCTTGATGGTTGGGCTAACACGTGCATGTCTTTTTTTTTTATCTGAGATGCCGTATATTAGAATGTTGGGCATTTTTCCGCGAGTGCCCCTTTTTATTTGTTTTGCATTTTTTTGCTTAGTCATGTTACCGTAAGGAATTGGCAAGTAGTGTCGCAAAACTTATATTTTTATAGTGTTGGAAAGTGTTTCTAGATGATCTGGCTACCCATGCCTATTTTTTTTTTAGCCAGATATGGCGTATATATAAGTATGTGTTCGATTTTCCTGTGATTGCCATTTTTTCGTTTTTTCCCATTTCTTTCAAAACTACTACGTACTAAGGAACTATCACAGAGTAATATTTCATTTATATGTTTATTTGTCGGAAAATATGCCTTGATGGTTTGCCTAGCACGTGGCTGAAATTTTTTTTTTCTGAAATGCCGTATATTAGAATGGCCATTTTTCCACGAGTGCCCCTTTTTATTTGTTTTGCATTTTTTTGCTTAGTCATGTTACCGTAAGGAATTGGCAAGTAGTGTCGCAAAACTTATATTTTTATAGTGTTGGAAAGTGTTTCTAGATGATCTGGCTACCCATGCCTATCTTTTTTTTAGCCAGATATGGCGTATATATAGGTATGTGTTCGATTTTCCGGTGATTGCCATTTTTTCGTTTTTTCCCAATTCTTTCAAAATTACTACGTACTAAGGAACTATCACAGAGTAATGATTCCTCTAGATGTTTATTTGTCGGAAAATTTTGTTTACTTTTTTTTTGAATGAATATCATCAAATTTTTTTAGCTAAAATATTGTTTTACATTTTTTTTTTTCGATTTTATTTCCCTTCAAAAAAATGTTTTGGGTCAGAATTTTAATTTTATAGTCGTAAAATAATCAACAATTATCCAGCAACCCACCATACAATTTTTATGCATATCCAATAATAATTAGATTAGTAAATAAGACCTTGAAATTGACATACCCTTCCTACATTTCAAGTGGCAGATTAGGGAGTCTGAGTCAGTGTGGTTGGCGGCCATTTTGTGGACATATCCGAAGCGTAAGCTGCCCTATCTATATATATTCTTGTTCCCTATAGAATTTGTGATATTTTAGTATATTTTTACCTGCATAAATATCATATTATATATTAAATATATGTATTTTTTTACGAAATTTCCAAGTACTCAAAAAATTACCTTTAGATATGGCCCCTGATATAAATGTAATTTACAAAATAATGAAGATTTTTTTACATATTTCTATTTTAGGATAACATATGTTTATTCCCTAAAAAAATTAGCCACTTCCTATTTCATTTGGGTACCCAAAAAAATTCATGAAATTTGGACAATTTTTTTTGGCCAAAAAAAGTTACCCTTTTTTTCTCATTTCAGATCTTCACCTCCATGGGTCTGACTTCATCCAAAATACATCAAGATGTGTCCTAAACATTCAAGAATCAATTCCTAAAAGGATTTGTGTATATATGTATAAACTTTTTTTTATGAATTTTTATGTCAGGTCTTTTTTTTTTCTACTTAATTTTTTAAATTATTTATAATAAATAGTTTTTCTGCAGATGAGTAGTATTTATCTTTACAGTTGTTTTAAGCATTCATTGAAGTTTTTTTTGGCAAAAGAAAAAAGGAGGTTACTGCAAAAACTGATTTTTCAAGAATTTTTTTTGGCGTCGGGGTCGTTCGCGTCCGAGTATACCCTTAAAGGGGTGTCCGAGGACCGTACCTATCCAGGGTTAAAATCACCAACAAAGACAAAAGAAGCCTTTCTATCATTTTCTTGTCTGTTAGCTTTAATGACAAGAAGACAATCGAAGATAGAATCATCCATGTCTGGATTCCGGTAGATCGAAAAGTTGTTATACCAGCCTCAAACTTTTATTACGTGAATCTCATGACATCCACATTGATAGCAGGACTTATTAAAAGCAAGGTACTCAGTCCTAATATACACTGCCATTCCACTGGCCCTAGGGATGGCATCACGTTTCAACATCATTGGCTTCTTAACCCTGGATAGGTACGATGGGTCGTTTGCGACCCCGAGCGTCAAAAAAAAACAGGTTTTTCTCACGTGACTCACCCCTGTGACTGAATTTGTGGGTGATCGACCTGCAGGAGGTGTCTCCCCTACACGCTCTAGTAGTGTCCAGATGTGCATTGCTGTAGCTGTACTCCTTCCCCGATTTCTGAGACACGTCGGGGTCGTTCGCGTCCGAGTTTACCCTTCTAAGGTAGTTTGCATAATTATCAAAGTTATTACGTATTATGAAATTGTCGTAGAATGGTGCAACTTGTATAGGTTATCAGTTGTGGAAAGTCTTGGTGGATTGTTTGGCTACCATGTGCATGTTTTTTTTTTTGTTAAAATGTCGTTCATCACCACGAGGACCATTTTACCGCGAGTGCCCCTTTTTCATTTTTTTTCATTTTTTTGCCAAGTCATTTTTCCGTAAGATATTGCCAAATAGTGTCGTAAAACTTTTGCTTGTTTAGTGTTGGAAAGTGTGTCTAGATGATCTGGCTACCCATGCATGACTTTGTTTTTGTCAGATACGACGTAGTTATTGGTATATTGGGTATTTAGCTGCGGTTACCAATTTCTGTTTTTTTTTCAATATTTGTAAAAATTACTACGTAGTAAGGAATTGCCGTATATTATTCATTTTTTTTTCATGTTTATGTGTTAGAAAGTGTGCCTTGATGGTTGGGCTAACACGTGCATGTCTTTTTTTTATCTGAGATGTCGTATATTAGAATGTCGGGCATTTTACCGCGAGTGTCCCTTTTTCATTTTTTTTCATTTTTTTGCCAAGTCATTTTTCCGTAAGATATTGCGAAATAGTGTCGTAAAACTTTTGCTTTTTTAGTGTTGGAAAGTGTGTCTAGATGATCTGGCTACCCATGCGGGATTTTGTTTTTGTCAGATACGACGTAGTTATTGGTATATTGGGTATTTAACTGCGGTTGCCAATTTCTGTTTTTTTTTCAATATTTGTAAAAATTTACTACGTAGTAAGGAATTGCCGTATATTATTGATTTTTTTTTCATGTTTATGTGTTAGAAAGTGTGCCTTGATGGTTGGGCTAACACGTGCATGTCTTTTTTTTTTTATCTGAGATGCCGTATATTAGAATGTTGGGCATTTTTCCGCGAGTGCCCCTTATTATTTGTTTTGCATTTTTTTGCTTAGTCATGTTACCGTAAGGAATTGGCAAGTAGTGTCGCAAAACTTATATTTTTATAGTGTTGGAAAGTGTTTCTAGATGATCTGGCTACCCATGCCTATTTTTTTTTTAGCCAGATATGGCATATATATAAGTATGTGTTCGATTTTCCTGTGATTGCCATTTTTTCGTTTTTTCCCATTTCTTTCAAAATTACTACGTACTAAGGAACTATCACAGAGTAATATTTCATTTATATGTTTATTTGTCGGAAAATATGCCTTGATGGTTTGCCTAGAACGTGGCTGAAATTTTTTTTTCTGAAATGCCGTATATTAGAATGGCCATTTTTCCACGAGTGCCCCTTTTTATTTGTTTTGCATTTTTTTGCTTAGTCATGTTACCGTAAGGAATTGGCAAGTAGTGTCGCAAAACTTATAATTTTATAGTGTTGGAAAGTGTTTCTAGATGATCTGGCTACCCATGCCTATCTTCTTTTTTTAGCCAGATATGGCGTATATATAGGTATGTGTTCGATTTTCCTGTGATTGCCATTTTTTCGTTTTTTCCCATTTCTTTCAAAATTACTACGTACTAAGGAACTATCACAGAGTAATTATTCATTTAGATGTTTATTTGTCGGAAAATATGCCTTGATGGTTTGCCTAGCACGTGGCTGAATTTTTTTTTTTCTGAAATGCCGTATATTAGAATGTTAGCCATTTTTCCGCGAGTGCCCCTTTTTATTTGTTTTGCATTTTTTTGCTTAGTCATGTTACCGTAAGGAATTGGCAAGTAGTGTCGCAAAACTTATATTTTTATAGTGTTGGAAAGTGTTTCTAGATGATCTGGCTACCCATGCCTATCTTTTTTTTAGCCAGATATGGCGTATATATAGGTGTGTGTTCGATTTTCCGGTGATTGCCATTTTTTCGTTTTTTCCCAATTCTTTCAAAATTACTACGTACTAAGGAACTATCACAGAGTAATGATTCCTCTAGATGTTTATTTGTCGGAAAATTTTGTTTACTTTTTTTTTGATTGAATATCATCAAATTTTTTTAGCTAAAATATTGTTTTACATTTTTTTTTTTCGATTTTATTTCCCTTCAAAAAAAATTTTTTGGGTCAGAATTTTAATTTTATGGTCGTAAAATAATCGACAATTATCCAGCAACCCACCATACAATTTTTATGCATATCCAATAATAATTAGATTAGTAAATAACACCTTGAAATTGACATACCCTTCCTACATTTCAAGTGGCAGATTAGGGAGTCTGAGTCAGTGTGGTTGGCGGCCATTTTGTGGACATATCCGAAGCGTAAGCTGCCCTATCTATATATATTCTTGTTCCCTATAGAATTTGTGATATTTTGGTATATTTTTACCTGCATAAATATCATATTATATATTAAATATATGTATTTTTTTACGGAATTTCTAAGTACTCAAAAAATTACCTTTAGATATGGCCCCTGATATAAATGTAATTTACAAAATAATGAAGATTTTTTTACATATTTCTATTTTAGGATAACATATGTTTATTCCCTAAAAAAATTAGCCACTTCCTATTTCATTTGGGTACCCAAAAAAATTCATGAAATTTGGACAAATTTTTTTGGCCAAAAAAAGTTACCCTTTTTTTCTCATTTCAGATCTTCACCTCCATGGGTCTGACTTCATCCAAAATACATCAAGATGTGTCCTAAACATTCAAGAATCAATTCCTAAAAGGATTTGTGTATATATGTATAAACTTTTTTTTATGAATTTTTATGTCAGGTCTTTTTTTTTTCTACTTAATTTTTTAAAATATTTATAATAAATAGTTTTTCTGCAGATGAGTAGTATTTATCTTTACAGTTGTTTTAAGCATTCATTGAAGTTTTTTTTGGCAAAAGAAAAAAGGAGGTTACTGCAAAAACTGATTTTTCAAGAATTTTTTTTGGCGTCGGGGTCGTTCGCGTCCGAGTATACCCTTAAAGGGGTGTCCGAGGAGCGTACCTATCCAGGGTTAAAACCAGTTATAAGGAGCTCAGATGAGTGCATCATATTAGAAACCAAAGTTTTTGAGCACAAAATAATATCATACTCTCTGGACGCAACTGTAAGGTCTTGAATATTTGCATGAAAACCACGAATATTGCAATACAGAAGACAACATTGACGAAATCTAGGACGTACTGGTCCCGGATTTTGCTCAATGTCCCCAGACACCATAAGAATTAATAGAAATAAAAAAGAGACATCATAGTTACAAACAAGATTAACAAGAATTATAACAAAAACAATATGTACAGAATTATAAATAAAGTGATTGATGAAAACCATAGACTATAGTAAAAAGTCGCGAAAACTGGTCAACATGGAGGAGTCAATACATCATGCAAGGCAAAATACCCTCCAGGATAGCCACTTTAACTGAAGTGAGGACAGTTGGGATAGTTTTGAGAAGAAAAAGAGTTAGAAAAGGAAAAGACGACCTCTTGATAAACCACCAGGCATCCATGGCCCTTCTATTAAGCCTGCCTAACACACCATTTAAAAAAAAAAAAAAAAAAAAAAAAAAAGAGAAAAGAAATAGGATAGAAAAGAGTGCCCGAGTGTACCCTCAGGCAAGATAACTTTAACCCATGATAGTGGAAGACCATGGTACAGAGGCTATGGTGCTACCTAAGACTAGAGAACAATGGTTTAATTTTGGTGTGTCCTCCTAGAAGAGCTGCTTACCATAACTAAAGAGTCTCTTCTACCCTTGCCAAGAGGAAAGTACACTGAACAAAGGCAGTACAGTAATTAACCCCTTGGGTGAAGAAGTGTTTAGTATCTCATTGTTGTCAGGTGTATGAGGAAAGACGAGAATATGTAAAGAATAGGCCAGACTATTCTGTGTATGTGTAGGCAAAGAAAAAATAAGCCGTAACCAGAGGGAGGGATCCAATGCATTACTGTTTGACTAGTTAAAGGATACAATATCTATCTTTTGGTAGTATCTCATCAGGCGGCTGGTCCCCAGGCCAACCTACTACCTACCTACCACCTACCTATATGTTGCCGATTTTGAATGATGTGTAGGGGATGGAAGTGTTCTTCTCTGAGGAAGAGAACACATGTATGTCATCCACATAATATGCACAAAAGGGGAGGTTCACTAAGTTGCCATCAATGAGGCTTTCAATAGTGGCCCCAGCATTACAAACACCAAAACATTAGCAATTGAATGTGTTTGCGCCGAAGTTGTTAGTGATGGCAGTCTTTGGGATGTCTTCTTGGTTCATGGGCACCTGGTATAGAGAACTCCAATACTTTGGGCAAAAAGGATGTAATGTCAGTGATGTTGGGGAAAGGCTAGACATCTTGTTCTATCTTTATGCTCAGGCAACTCTAATACCAATAAGGGAGCAGGGAGCACTCCTTCTTCAGGAACATATGTAGCAGTGACAACCATGGTATTGAGGTCTTTTGGCCAAGGGCATTTCTTCCTTTCAGCAAGCGGTTGTTTAGCGGATGCCAAATGATCCAGGACCAGAGGCATGAATCTGGCAAAAAACCAGGGGTTCTTGTCATCTTGATATTGTAATAAATACCAGGCTTGGTAGGAATTGTAGGTGTTTGGTAAAGTTCTGGATTTAGGATATTAACCATGGGTGCTTTGATATGGAATGCAAATACGGAAGGGGCCGGTTGAAAAGGTGTCAACGACTATAAGCCTACGTTGACAAAACATCGATGTACCACATCTACCAGGAGGTGAAAATAAGGGTGGAAATCTGGTACTGATTAATAGTAATGTTACATTGACAACAAGAAACTTTCAATGGTATTTGGCACTCCCAAACGATAGTGTGAGAGTTTTGTACCAGTGGGTGGTGATCTCAGATCCGTTAACAGCTACCAGGCAGATGCCAGCAGGCTTAGAATAACTACGTCATGTCTTTAATGGTAACATTGGTAGAAGGGAATGGCAACCACCAGTGTCTATCAAGATTTTCACATTTGTGATATATAATATAACCAGATCAGATTAGTGACAGGGAAGCAAACTGTTATAAGGAATGGCCTACTTACAAGTTTTGTGGTCATTGAGAATAATACGCACATTTCTTTGCAGCAACCCCAAATCTGGAGTGGTAGTAGCATAGCTGCGACCGATGGGTGTCAGTAAGGGTTGGCATATGTGTAGTGGGCGTCTTTCTCGCTACTCCGGCATGTCATAAGGTGGCCATCTGTGTCCTACCACATTCATGTTAGCTTGAGTCGGTGTTGAGTGGTTGTCCTCTTCTTCAGAAATAGAGGCGTTGATAGAGGTCTTGAAGGTGGTGAAGTTGCTGTCTACAAGGGTGTCAACTTTGATCATCAGGTCCTTTATGGTCGAGGTATCAACATCGTGGATGGCAGCACGTACAGTTTCAGGAGGGCATTGTACACAAAGGGTATGAAGTAGGTTCCCTTCCCGAGGAACGCTGTCTGCGACAGGTTGCAAGCGAGACTTACTGGTTATTGAGAGAGCAAAAAAAGCTTGGCTATCCTTGTGGCTGGTGATGATAAGTACTGGTTCAGGATTTATGTTTTTAGGGTGTCATACTCTATTGCGGCATCCCCTTGGTCCACGAGCACAAAGTGTGCTCTAGTGCTTGAGTAAGTCATGCCCTTGAGGAAAAACTGAACTTTGGCATGCTGAAACCAGGCGAAAGGTTCTCCGCTGGCGAAGGACGGCAGTTTCATTAATGTGGCTTAGATCGAAGAATCAGTGTCAGTGGGTAGCATCGTCAAAGTTGGACATAACTGATTATATCCAAACAATATAACAAACTTATATACAAACGTATGAGGTTAGCAATTGTATCAAACTCTAACAATTTGAAACATGTGAAGGCAAATGAAAGAGAGATTGATTGACTTATTGATTTGAGGTTTTCTGGCATCCTGACATCAAAGATCATTGATGCCAATATCATTTATTTTATATAGAAATTAGAAGATTATTCAATTAAAACCATAAAAGTTGAATGTCATTAGAGAAGTTAAATAGTTTTCAGAAGACCTGCTTCTGAAATAAATATAAAAATGCCACTCGCACAGTAGGACACATCTTGTTCAAAGATGAAACTGCCATCCTCACCTAGAGCCTCAGACAGATATCTATTTCTTAAGTTATTATAATTAGGGCATTCGGTCAACAAATGCATCATTATTAAAGGTACTAAACAGTCGTTGCAATACTGTTGGTGTTGGCCCTTCAGCAAAAACTAGTGTGTCAACCGAGAGTGTGTGACCAATACGGAGACAACAAAGAGTTGTCTCCCATTCTTGGGGCATCATGTTATACCTCCAAGGTAATATGACATTTGTTACTTATCCCATTTTATCGCCATCTAGACTATTCCAGTACTGTTGCCATTTATTACAAAACAATTTCTTGATGCAAGGTAGGAAATCATTACAGGGAATGGGATACCTTCTTGGCAGCAACTCGGTGTCCGCATTGTTCGCCAGTAAATCTGCCTTCTCATTCCCAGACAAACCTAGATGTGCTGCAAGCCAACAAAGTCTAACTGTTATACCTCTCCATCCAATGATAAAAAGCTAATTTAAAATCTTTAAAACTAGAGGGTTACTAGATTAAAAAATATTTCCAAAGCTATTTTCTCAATAGTGGTTAGTAGGCCATAGAGTTCGGCAGTAAATGTGGAAAGCTCTTAGAGGAAATGCACCTCTGCAATTAAAATCATTACTATGTACTCCAAATCCAATGCCAGCATCAGATTTGGAGCCATCAGTATATATAAAAGTCGATCCTCTATGTTCTTCAACATGTTCCATAAAAAGAGACCTGGATTTTAAGTCAGTCATATTCTTTTTAACTCTAATAAAGTATTTAAAAAAAGATATGTCAGGTGATTTCTATGGAGACGTTGATGATACCTTGAATGGAAGCACCTTAATTCTAATTATATCAACACTGTTTAATAATTTTTTCACCCGAAAGCCATAAAGTTCAGGAGATTTTGGGGGCAACTTAAAGGCTAAAGAATTAGAGAGTCTTTGCAATATAAACCAATACCGAATAATAGAAGACATTCGGTAAAGATCTAGAGGCAACTCCCCAGCAGCAACAAAGACACTTGTGATAGGTGAGCTTTTAAACGCTCCTGTGGACAATCTAATACTAGCATCAGTATGATGTATAAAATTTAATATTTTAACCTGCTAGGGGTGGCTGAGGAATATATTTCACATCCATAACTAATTTTGGAAAAATCAAGGTCTTGTATAATTTAAAAATAGTATTGCAGTTTGCCCCCCATGATGTATGGGACAATACTTTTAAAAGACTCAGAGCATCAAGACATTTAGCTTTTAACGCTTTTAAGTGAGAAACCCATGTAAGCCTACAATCAAATATCAAACCTAAAAGTTTAGCTTCACTCGCACATGGAATACGTTGACCTTTGATGTATATATCCGGGTCTGGATGTACTCCCCGGATACAACAGAAATGGACGATTGTAGTTTTACTTGTCAAGAACTTAAATTCATTCATATCAGCCCAATGGATAATTTTGTCAACAGGGAGTTGTATTTTTCTCTAGACCATTGCCCTTCTACCTCCAGCAAATGATATGGAGAGATCATCCACAAACAATGTTGTGAGAACATCCCGGGGAATGACTGAGGATATCCCATTAATTGCTAGTGCAAAAAGGGTTACACTCAGCACACTACCTGAGGAAATCCTTCTTCCTAGCATTTACTCTCTGATAGAGTTTCCCCCACTCTCACTTAAAAAACTCTATGTGAAAGAAATGACTGAATAAATAGTGGTAGCTCTCCTCTTAATCCAAGCTCATGAATTCTTTTAAGTATACAATATCTCCATGTGGTATCATATGCCTTTTCAAGGTCAAAAAAGACTGTCACATGGTGCTGTTTGGAAGCAAAGGTTTCACAAATGGAGGACTCAAGTCGCATCAACACATAGTCGTTTAGTGCATTTTTCTGAATCCACATTGAATGGGTGATAAAATATCTTCTATTAAAGGTACCATATCAATCTTGAATTGACCATCTTCTCCATGATTTTACATAAACAAGATATTAGTGAAAATGGCCTATAATTTGCTGCTAAAAACTTGTCCTTACCGGGTTTTAGAAAGGGTAAAATAATGGCTCGTTCTCAAACAATTGGATAACTATGATCATGCCATATTCTATAAATAATGCTTAAAGTAAATAACTTTGTATTAAAAGGTAGGTGTTTAATCATTGCATATGGAATTCCATCGGGTCCAGGGGCTGTATCGTTACACGTAGGAAGAGCAGAATGAAATTCTCTTTCAGTAAAAGGAGAATTTTATGACTCTTCCTTACTTGTTGCAAAATTTAAAACTTTCTTTTCTTCAATGCTCTTATACTGGTGACCCGGAGCTGCTTCACACTTGCACGATACATTTCAAAAATGGTCTGCCATGGCATTGCTAACTACGGTTCCTCCAGTCATATACTGACCATTTACCCTTAACACTGGTGGTGGGTTTGGGGTGAATTTGCCTGCATCCTTTTTCACTTTCCTCCACACAGATGATGTTGGCGTACTACTGTTAATGGAGGAGACAAATGACACCCACGACTAGCGCCTAGCTTCTTCCATGGCACGACGGAAATGTGCTCTACATTTCTTGTATATGACTAAATATCCTCAGTATGGCACCTGTTCAATCTGGTTAAAGACTTTCTTGTGCCTCTGTGCAGGGCAGTAAGTTCTGATGACCACCAGGGGACTGGTTGTTGTTTGATATGAATATCCCTGTTGTTTTAGGAATGGAATTTACTCCTGCTGTGTGAAGAGTTCCATTAAGTAAGTCTATAGCATCATCAACACTTTCAAACTGTTTTGCATTTCCTTCAATTTCACTTAGCTCCTGAAATTTATCCCAGTTCACCTTATCAAGATTCCATTATTACGATCTCTGTAAATGTGGACCACTGTTGGTGTTTATAATGATTGGTGCATGATCATTAGTATGCTAATCATCTAATGTTCTCAAATCAAAATCGAGATGAAAGTTAGAGCTTGCAACTGATAGGTCAATGCAGGACAGGGTACCTCTTTGAACATGGAAGTGTGTGGGGTCTCCTGTATTAAGGAGTCCAACATCTTCATTCTCAAAAATTTACGACATAATATTACCCCTTGCGTTTGCCAAAACATCACCCCATAAAGGATGTCTACTATTAAGATCTCCTAGTAAAATAAAGGTTGGAGGAGCATTTTAATCACCTCTACTATATTATAATATGAGATGTTATCATTTGGAGGCAAGTAAAGAGAACACATTTTTTTTCTCCCTATATCAATCTGTACAACCACTCCCTACAGAGGAGTATAGATAGACAAAGATATTTGGGGAACATCTTGACGAACGTACATAAGACTTCCCTAATGGCTCCCAGCTCGTTGATCATATGGTGTCCTATAGCTAACATACTCTCGAGGACGAGGAGTGTTAGCATCGAGCTTGCTCTCCTGTAGACATACAGTTATTGGGGAGTGCTCACATTTGAGGAGCTTAAGTTCTTCATATTTCGCCCTTAAACCCTGGCAATTCCATTGCAAAATGGAGCAAATAATAAATATGGTTTATTTTTTGGAATACAACTTGGATGAAGTCTTCCCTTTGGTAATATTTGATCTAACATTATTTCCCGGTGGTATCTCTACGGAGGATCTTGATATATTGGGTTCTTTGTTCGTCTTTTTCTTTGTGGCCTTTGGATCTAATTGTTGAGGAGGATGGTGGACCTCAACTTGAATTTCAAATTTATTCAATTTACCTTCCAATTGATCAGAAACATCAGCAGACAAGACATCATATTTATTTGAAGTTGTGACTTTACTGTTTCTAATGATAGAAGGCGAGAGAGATGGAGGTCTCTCTTTTTCGATTAAAATGTTGTGAGCTGTATGGTTTTTGCACCTTCCCCACTACCGGTTCATCAGGTAAATTCGTTTCATGTGGAACCTCCATCAGATCAGGCAAGGAAACGGCCTGAGAGAGGTATGTACTATTGCTTAGAATGGGAGTAGATGGCTTTTGAATACCTTTCAGATCTTTAGGTATGTTGGGATTTTTTAGTATTTCTGGATAGAGATTTTCAATGGGACTTTCAACCTCTTTAACTGCTTTCATATGTTTCTTTATCTTAGAAGTGGGAATATAATTTTTCCTTCAGAACCATTGAAAAAGGTTGCCCTAGTCTTATCTGTTTTTCAAGAGCTCTTTTACGAGCCTCTCTAAAATTAACCCTTTCCTTGCTCCTAATGGCCTGAATTTCTTTTTCAAATATAAACTTAACAAGCTTTTAGATGTTGCTGGGTGTGCTTCGCCATAATGTATGCAATTTGGATTTTCTATGCATACTCCATGACTATTTTTTCCAAAGTTGGCACAAACAGCTGGATTATTATTTATTTTTTCCTTGCATTTCTGGCTTAAATGGCCATACATTTGGCAATGATAACATCGCAATGGTGAAGGGATATATGGTTTCACCTTCAAAGATAGCCAACCAGCTTTAATAACATTTGGTAATCGGCATTGATCAAATGTTATAATCAAATCAGCTAGAGGAATACATTTTTCTCCAACTCTCTTTCTCATTCTGACTACTTTTACTACTCCTTGACTCCTCAGTTCATAATCGATTTTTTTCCCTCTATGCCCAGCAATTCTGGAGCATATATCAAACCTCTACTTTGGTTGAAAGTGGGGTGCGAAACGCGTTTGACACTATGACCATCCAATGCTGTGAGTGTTTTCAAGCTTTCGCCTTGTATTGGGGATAGTGTCTCTATCAAGAGACTTCCATTTCCCTGGGGAAGAGTTTTTGGCTGCCCTCCACATATAGCAACTATTTCTGTGTTAACTTTAAAAATATTTACACGTTCACGTCTTCTATTTTCCTATTACAAAATAAAAGATTTCTCATAATTCACTACTTCATTGTGACCAGGTAATACTTCTACCTTTCTATATTTTTCTGTACTGTCGTTATTCCTCACTCTCTTTCTCCCACTTTTTCTCTAGTGTTTTCTTATGATTCTTCATATGACATGATTAAGGTTGTAATGTTACGATATTAGAACCCGAGTTTGAGCTGTCGTTACCAAGGTCCATGTTTGTATTTTCCAGGTCATCAACAGAGGGGTTGTTTTTTTTTTGAAAGAGCAAGCCGGGTTACCCACATCTTATCTGAGGATGTCAGTCCTCCTATCCCATGTGGCCCAACACAAGAAGAGGCTTCAGCGGGGACCAGTCCTCTATTAGAGAGGGGATGCCTCTCTTTAGGTGGGCGTACACTGGTCAGTGGCGGTAGTAAGACCCTTCCACTGGCGACTCCAATACCTGGTGTCACCCATTACTCGCATATATGGGTGACTTACAACTGGTTCACTGGAGCCTGACTCTTAACACACTTGATCTGCACCCAATGGGGTCTGCCAGAGGGCGATGTTGTCTAAATTGGCACAGGTTGAGATGGAATGCCGTCCATCCCACACTTGCTAAGTCCAAAGGAGAAGCCAAAGCATAATCAAACAAGCCAAAGACGTCAACAAGTTCAAGCCCAAAAGAAGAAATGGGAGAATAAAGAAATAACCAAAAAGGAAAAGAGAAAGTGCTGACTGATTTAGTTGGACTAACAGTTGGGCACCGAGGTCCAGTTGGAAAGTAGTTCCCACTGTTCATTTGAGTCAAGCTGCTAATCCCTTAGCTCCCCATCCTCATGAAGCCTTCAACATCTGGGGGGAATTAAAGAGAGAAGAAATACGCAATATCATTATAACAACAACAATAATAATAATAATAATAATAATAATAATGATGATAATAATAATAATAATAATAATAATAATAATAATAATAATAATAATAATAATAATAATAATAATAATAATAATAATAATAATTTCTTATTGCTCTAGCCTTGAGTGTTTATCGTTTAGGAAGTTGCAATATTTGTAAAAACTCGTTCCAAAAACGTCTTTCAATTTCTTTGGGTCCAAAATAAGTGCAACAAACCTTACATGTACGTGCAACATCATTTGACTGTTTACCTATACAAAACCTTTCCAACATATTTCGTAATATATCAGTTTTGATGGAATATATAAATAATTGAAACTTTTTCTTTAATTTTCTGATAATTATATGTACACCCATTTACATACAACACATACTGTATGTCATTATTCATCGTTGTACAGTACGCTGTACCCTCAATAATCGTTTGTGAATTTTCAAATTTACCTTAGTTCACAAAAGCCCCTTGAAGAAGATGAAGTGTTTACTTTAGTATCATCCGATGACAATCAGGTAAACACTGAATGACTGAAATTCTGAGAGTTCTTCACATTACCTGTCATGTCAACGTCGTCGCTTACATAGTTACCACAGATAGGAGGCGACTCCACCTTATTGAGTAGACTTTGTGTTTCTTGACCTTGCTGACTAGTACAGCCATGCTGGTCATGGTTATAAAAGAAACCCTTTCACCACGCTAATGTATCACCACTCAGAAAAAAAGATATATATATATATATATATATATATATATATATATATATATATATATATATATATATATATATGTATATATAGGATGATTATGTTTACGAATATTAGACCATAATTGAGGAAACACTACAGAAGGGAAAAGAATCAAATTGATGAAAAGAAGTTTTGGAACAGGATGCTACCATATATGTAATATGATTAATAAAAATTGAAATATTATCCACAAAATAGATTACTTGATAAGATTTGAAGAGGATGTTTACACAATGCTACACAATAGTGATATAAGAAATAACTACACCGATAGAAATAATGAAACACATGAGCCATTAAAAAACATAACAGTAGGAGAAGTAACGAAAATATTGAAAGGCAAGAGGAGGAGGTTTCATAGTAGTAAAATTCTCTGAACTCTTCACCAAATATCGGCAAGAATGTACTAACCCTAGATGATAGAAAAAAAAATTATTACTATCTTAGTTCATAAAAAATGAGGGGCAGTAAAGACCTGAAAAATTACCGCCCAATAAGTTTACCCTCCTTAATACACACTATTTACATAAATTATATTTGGCCGATAGAAAGAAAGCTAGACTTTAATCACACAAGAGAGCAGGCAGGCTTTAGGAGAGGGTATCCGCAACCTATCACATCTATGTAGTAACCAGCTAATGGAAAAATCA
>NC_090733.1:8934398-8941898 GCF_036898095.1 Palaemon carinicauda | reverse complement strand
AGCGAAGATACAAGCATAAAACATACACAAAATGAAATGTCGTTACTTTGTACGATCGTGTAACACAGGGTTGGTACATGGCTCCCCCCCCCTAAAAATTACATACAGTACATGTTAAATAGGGCGCCCTGATCTAGAGAGGCGAACATTAGGCAGGTCATCTGACAGGAGATAAGATTGTTTTAGACGATCAATGGAGACCAAGTATTCTTTGCCATGAATGTTTAATAGGAATGCTTTCGGACTACGTTGGATCACAAGGAAAGGGCCCGTGTAAGGGGGCGTTAGCGGTGGCTTGCTAGTGTCATTGCGCAGGAAGACGTGCGTTGCAGAGTGCAAGTCTCTCGGTATGTGATGCTTCGTTGGGGTCTTGTAAGTCTGGCGGCATGGATTAAATTTTCCCATTACGTGACGCATGCGCTGGAGATCGTCGGAGGAGGTTGTAGAAGGAAAAAATTCTGAAGGGACAACCAACGGGTCACCATACAACATTTCAGCTGCCGAAACGTCCAGGGAGTCTTTAGGAGTGGTCCTTAGTCCCAGGAGGACCCAGGGAAGCTGAGTAAACCAGTTGGAATCCTTGCAGCGGGACATCAAAGTGGCTTTGAGGGTGCAATAAAAACATTCAACCATTCCATTGGTAGCGGGGTTGTAGGCTGTTGTCTGATGTAGGGAGATGCCCAAGAGATTCGCTAATGATGTCAATTGAGAGGTGAAAGGGGTACCCCTGTGAGAAGTAATATGCTCAGGGATACCAAATCTTGCAATCCATCCTGAGAGTAAGGCAGATATACATAAGGCGGACGTTGCAGTTTCCATTGGAATGGCTTCAGGCCAACGAGTGGAGCGGTCACCGACGGTAAACAGATAACGTTGTCCTTGTGTTGTGGGTAGGGGGCCTACAACGTCGACGTAAATGTGTGCGAAATGAGCTGAGGTTGAAGAAATGTGCCCACTCTTGAATCCTTGTGTCGATGTACTTTGGAAGTTTGGCAAGAAGTACAGGCACGGACCCAATCCTTAGCATCCTTAGAAATGCCGTGTCAAAGGAACTTCGTCTTCAGCAGCTGTGCAGTAGAACGGCACGTGGGATGTGAAAGGCTGTGAATGAAATCAAACACCTGCCGGTGCATGGGAGCAGGAATTCAAGGTCGCGGTCTACCAGTACTGACGTCACAGAGGAGGGTGGTATTGGAGTCTTCGAGGGGGAAGTCTTCTCAACAGAGGGACGTGCAGGATGTCCTACATGCTTGATACTCTAGATCCTGTCATTGGGCTTCAGCCAAGGCGTTTTAATACAATCCCAGTTGAACGGCAGCCAACTTGTTTCTTGACAGGGCATCGGCAACGGGATTCATTTTCCCAGGGACGTATTGAAGGGTGCAAATATATTCAGCCACGGTGGAGAGATGTCGGCGTTGACGGGCTGACCAATTGTCACACTGTTAAGTGAAGGCGTGCACCAGAGGCATGTGGTCTGTGCAAATGACGAAGGGAGTACCTTCTAAGAAATGGTGAAAATGACGGACAGCCAAGTGCACCACCAGCAATTTGCGATCGAAGGTAGAATAACTTGATTGTGCCTTGGACAGTTTTCTGCTGAAGAAGGCCAATGGGCAGGGCGAGCCATTGACCACCTGCTCGAGTACTGCACCAATAGCGACGTCGCTGGCATCGGAGGAGAGAAGGAGAGGGGCATGTGGCATAGGAAAAGTGAGAGCCTCACCGGTTGATAGGGCCTTCTCTGCACTGCAGAAGGCTGCTTCTTGAAGGGGACCCCACTTCAAGTCCTTTGGCTTGCCCTTGAGGGAGGCGTAGAGGGGAACAAGAGTAGCGGCAATGTCTGGCAGAAAACGGTGATAATAGTTGATCATGCCCGAGAATTTCTGCGGAGCTTCGACAGTCGAGGGCACGGGGAAGTGCTGAACGGTTGCTACCTTCTCAGGGAGGCGATGGACTCCTTCAGGAGTAATGCGTTGCCCTAAGAACGACACTTCATTGGAGGCAAAGGTACACTTGTCATACCACACTACAAGGCAGTTTTGTTGCAGGTGGTCGAGCACGATGCGCAGGTGACGGAGGTGTTCCTCTTTTGACGAGGAGAACACAAGTATGTCGTCCAGATAACATTCACCGAAGAGGAGGTCCCCTACGATGCCATCCATGAGACGTTGAAACGTGACCCCAGCATTACGAAGGCCAAAACAGAAGTAATTAAAGGTGTATGTACCAGATTGATGATGGCTGTCTTGGGGATGTCTTCTGGGTTAATAGACACCTGATAATACCCCTTCAGGAGCTCGAACGAAGAGAAAACCTTCGCCTTGTGAATGTAGGAGGTCACGTAGGCGATGTTTGGGAGGGGGTAGTGATCCGGTTCTGTTTTTCATGTTCAGGCTTCTGTAATCCCTGCACGGATGGAGGGAGACCACTTTCTTCAGAACGATGTGTAAGGGTGACGATCATGGGCTGGAGTCCTTTTGGCAAAGGCCCATTTCCTCCATTTTGGCGAACGTCTGTTTAGCGGCAGCCAATCGTTCCGGTGCGAGACGTCTGAGTTTTGCGAAGACTTGGGGTCCCATCGTCTTGATATGGTGATAAATACCGTGCTAGGCAGGAGCCGTGGGGGTTTGGCAAAGTTCTGGACGGAAAACTTCCGGGTACGACTTGAGGAGATGGGAGTAGGCATCCGTGGGTGCGCTGATGTGGAGAGCAAGGTTGGAGGGGGCGGATTAAACAGGTGTCGAAAAGTCCGAGTCTGCATTGACCAATCGTCGGTGGGTGACATCGACCAGAAGGTTGAAATGAGAAAGGAAATCCGCACCGAGGATTGGCAATGTGACTTCAGCAAAGATAAACTTCCAATTAAATTTACCGTTTCCGAACTGTAATGTGAGGTTCTCGCAATCGTTGGTTGATATCGCAGATCCGTTGGCAACTACTAAGCGGACGTCGGCAGACATAGACACACTACGTCGTGTCCTGAAGAGTTTCCTTGACAAAAGAGAACGACAAGCACCCGTGTCTACCAAAAATAGCGCGCCCGTTCCTGCATCATGTAAAAAGAAAAGATTAGAAACATGGGAGACCACCGCCACGAGCGATGGCCTACTTACACGTTTTTTGGGCACTGACAATCCTTGGCACATTTTTTCGTGGTTGCCCCGAATCTGAACTGGTAGTAGCAAAACTGCGGCGGATGGGAGGTTGTAAGTGGCTGTAGAAGTTGTTGGTTGAGGCACGAGCGAGTGGTGGGTGGTGGATGGCTATGTCGCCTCTTTGGCATGTCACGGGGTAGGCGTGTATGTCCTACGGCATTCACGTCAGCTTCGGTTGACGTTGAATAGGTGTCCTCTTCGTCAGGGGTGGAGTTGTTGATGAATTTCTTGAAGTGGCTGTCCATAAGGGTTTCGGCTTTGGTCATCAAGTCCTTTATGGATAAAATATCGATATCGGGTATGGCAGCACGTACAGGTCCGGGTAAACGGCGTATCCAAAGGGCACGAAGTAGGTTCACCTCACGAGGAGAGCCGTCTGCGGCAGGTTGCAGACAAGCGATACTGGTCATTTCCCTGAGGGCGAGCTAAGCCCTTTGGTCCCCCAACGGCTTTTGCAAGGGCTGAAAAATCTTTGCTATACGGGCGGCTGGCGATGGCGAGTACTGCTGCGAAAGGTATGTTTTGAAGGCATCATACGCTATTGGGGTGTCTCCTTGTTCACAAAGCCAGTCGGATATTTCCGGGAAGGTGTCCTTGGGTATCGCCGCAAGAACATAATCATGTTTTGGTGGTTGAGCGAGTCACGCCCTTGTTGAGAAAATAGATTTCTACGTGCTGAAACCAAGCAAACGCCTCTCCGGTGGCAAATGAAAGTTTCAATGGGGGAGCTGCAGCTTTAACTTCCGCAGAGTCCACCATAGTACCAACGACGGAGGGGATGGGGGGAGGGGGGGGGGAGGAATGCGGGAGGAGCAAGTCGACTTCTGGGGTCACCAATGTGACGGGCCGAGAGAAGGTTGTGACTCAAAGACAGGATGAAAGCAACTGAGTGAGTTTATTACAGGACACTTTCCTTTATATACAAAAGCTCAATGAAACAGGAAGTTTCCTGGTCAAAACCGACACCTTTAATGGTGAAAAAAGAGGCATGTTTAGTCAGGTTCTTTTTAGTATGAGGGAGGAGTGAAGATACAAGCATAATATAAACACAAAATTAAATGGCATTACTATGTACGATCGTGTGACACAAGGTTGGTACAGTAGCAAACGAATCACAACCCCGAAAAATACTAGTTGAAAAATGGAGAACTGACTCACCCTCTTGAATTTTGGGTTTGTAATTTTCTTTCATGTCCCCTTTTCTGGTATCAGGTATTCCTCAATTGAATATCCTATTATTTCAGTATAACTTCTTAAACTCTCTTGTGGCCAACACATTAACTCAATTGCCGGAGCATCTCTCAGCAACCTAATTTCTTGAATTGCTTTTATCTTATCCTTCTGACCACCCATATGTTTATACTTCAAAGCCTCTCAAAACTCTTTGATCGATTGAACCCTTCATTAGGCCGTAGATCATCAAAAGTCCTAACACTTCACTGGATTTCTAGCAATTTTCAAACTACAACGTTTTGAGTATTTACTCGGCTGTGCATGTGTGCTTTTGATGGTGTGCCTTTGAATTTTGTTTATGTAAGTTGAATGCGCTCTGGTTGTGAGGTGCTCATCGCCTCGTTCAACTAATCATCTGTTTATTAACTCAGCTAGGTTATCTAACCTATTTCCAAGTCCTGCGTTCATTGCTTTCGTCTATGTTCTTCATTGCCATCACCATAACCAACTGCTTCTTTGTTTTAATCTCCCACAGCAGCAGTGTCTGCTATGTTAGTCTTTGTATATCCAGGCATCTTGAACTTTTATTTTACAAACTTAATGAACAACTTTGCTCACAGCGTACACAAACATGGGTAATATGTCCCATGTCCAAGGATAATGAGACATCGGAACATAGGTTTTTTTCTCTTTACTATAAAGAGAATTGTTATTACACTTTACACAGCCCGATACACTTCAGACGAGTTTTTCTTGTTCTAATGATTGCTCGAGTGGTATTCCTAACCCATTGGAACAAGTAAATGCAATGTTGCTCTTTCATTATGCTAAATTGTTAGATTGTGTGGAAATCTCTACTGCTATGGTAATATACTCTCACCAATAGGCTCATAACACATCAACTATCAGACTTAACACACATCACCTATAACGGAGTTCAGTGATCGCGCACAACAATTTATGACAGTCATAGTACTTTTAAAAAGGTCATTATTCTCATTGTACAAAACACCTACTTTTATATACTTTCATACAAGGGTTAGAATATATATATATATATATATATATATGCTGTATTTACACACACACACACACACACACATATATATATATATATATATATATTTATATATATATATATATATATATATATTTCATTATATTCGCTATTTTTTCTTCGGAGGTGCCCAGTAGACACATTCATTGGAAGAGGTTTGCGGGGGGTGGTGCTAATTTCCCCTTTCCCCGCTTAGTCTGACACTGAGGATACGAGGAAGTCATTGTATTTTATAGATTGTAGAGAAATGTTAAATGATGGTACTTGATACATATTATAAAATATTATATTATTGCCTAAATCCAGTTTGTTAACTGTTAATGTTCTACCAAATATTGCTTACCTAATTCATTATTAGTTTATTTGCATTATCAGTATCAGTAGCAATAGAATGAACTAGCTGTTGTTCATGGAAGGTGGTTTATTAACGAAAGTTAAGTGTTAACTTTGCCTAATAGATTATAATTGATGGATAACGTAAATGCTGATGACGGATTAGCACTTTGAATACAATCGGAGTTTAATTAATTTAAACGAAAATAAGTTGTATTTCAGTAAATGAGGCTACTATTACTTTCTAGCAAAGCGTTTGAGAAATTTGCTTTACTGATTATTCATATTCATATATAAAAAAAGTTTTTTACTCTCAGAACAACGCAATTATCTGTATTTTTTTCATGAAAATAGGAAATACTAATTTTCACAAAATGTATAAGTTAGCAATAATTATGCAATTACAAGTAGCTTTATCTTGAGAAAATTACATAGCTTAGAGATCAAGCTGGCTTCTTATCAATTTCATGCTAAACTTTCTCATAATATTGATTCAAATAGGCTAAAATCCTCATGACGAAGATATCCATTATTTTTTTTCATTTATTTATTAAACATCACCGGTATTTTTTTTAATTAATGGCATTCAGCGTTCGGTGCGTCTTATACCGTCAAAATTAATTCCTAGCTTGTAACTCCCCCCCCCCCATACAAAAATCTCTCCAGAGTGGAAGTATGATAGACCTTCTCTTAATTGTTACAACCTGGAATCATTTGATATTTTTGTAAAGCCAAGATATGATATTAATAAGCTGGATTCAAAATTAAGGCATTTTTAGCGCTGTATTTCACTCATATTTTTATTTCTTAATACAATTTCTATCACATTCGTTTATAATTATTTCAGGTAACGAGAATATCTTGATTGATTTTAATGCAAAATTGAACATTACCCTACAGAACACTTTCGTAATGAGCTTATTAACTGGATAAGTTGAGGTGCGTGGAGGACTATAGAACATAATGAAATACGGTAACCAAGTAGTATATTTCGAGCCAGGCAAATGTTGGGAAAAAGATACTAGTAAATCCTCCAAAGTGTCAAAAGACAACGACTCACTAATTAAAATACTCATTTTCCAAAATCACCAATTACCTAGATTAACATTTAATAAACTCCCATAATAAACTACACTCTAAGAACGAAGATTATCATACTATAGCGAAAGTAATGTAAATTATGAAAACCAACACCTGGGAAGGAATCCACTAATATTCATCTATCTGATTTTCCTAAGCTCGCATGAATATTTTATAAAAGGTTCACTATTAACTGCAGCCACCAGCAGTGTAAAGGGCCATATTCACATAGATATCAATCCTAATTAATGTAATTAATAGATATTCATTTCCACCCTGGCAATCACTGCGTTCATTGTATATATATATTAAGATTGAGAATTGTTTTATGGTAATTTTAATATTTCCAAGCAAAATCAAATCTTCTTTGCGATACAAATAAGAATAAACAGAAAGGACTGTTCATCAAAGTGCAAAATAAGTTTCTTTAGGCATTGCCTTCCTTACATCTGATCTAGTATCTCTCTTATCACGTAAAGAACATACCTTGATTTATAGCCGTTTCTAGAAGGCAGAGTTCGGGAAACAGAGCAAACAGAAATAACCAGATTAAAAATTTATAGCGATTCGTTTCCAATATCGGAATTGCGCATAAACCCTTAAGCAACCCGTAACCTCAGATGAGATTCCAGTGTTCTTCGTTCAATGGTTTTCGGGAGGATATTTTCTTATTCTATATTCCAAAGCCGTGAGAGCAGC
>NC_090733.1:8916898-8929398 GCF_036898095.1 Palaemon carinicauda | reverse complement strand
TATATATGCATATATATACAGTATATTATATATATATATATACATATATATATATATATATATATATTTATAAATATTTATGCATCTCTCTCTCTCTCTCTCTCTCTCTCTCTCTCTATATATATATATATATATATACATATATATATATATAGTATATATACATTAATTTCTCATCATAAGCGTCATTACTATAAACATAGATTTAATCTTGGATATAATATTAACTACAAAATATGTAACTCCTTTATTATATCAACGTTCATATATATATAATATATATATAATATACATATATATAATATATATATATGTATATATATATATATATATATCCGTCATCACTATAAGCTTAGATTTAAACTTACATCTGATATCGCTTAATAATCCGGTAACTCATTTATTAAATCAAACGTTGATATATATGTATATATATATACTCTGTATATATATATATATATATATATATTTATATATATATAATCTATAGATATATATATATATATCTATAGATATATATATATATATATATATGTATATATATACTTTATATATATATATGTATATATATATAGTATATAATATATTTATATATATATATACATACATATATATAGTATATGTATGCATATATATATATATATATATATATATATATATATAAATATATATATATATATATATATATATTTATATATATAAATATATATATATATGTATATATATATATATATATATATGTGTGTATATATATATATATATATATACAGTTTATATACATATATATATATGTAAAATAATGAACTACCTAAGGCTGATGAATTTCAATAACGCTACTGAAAGATAACCAGAAGTAAAAAAAAAAAATGTGAAATATGAATAGTATTATTGAAATTCTTTAAAAGAATAACGCAATTGTAATAAGATTCCAGACTATCTGGAATGAGAAGTATTAGCAGGTTACCCTTACACCATTCACTATTTTTTTTCAAATTTCTATATATCCATCCTACTGTATGTATAAACATTGTGTTTTAAACAAGTATATATAAATACACACACATACACACACAAACACACACACACACACCCATATAATATATATATATTATATATAGATAATTGACTTTCAATGCCATTGCTCTCACCTTGTGATGCAGCTTTGTATGGCTTGTGAGTTCAGTAGCTATGATGTATTTGCTATTTTAGTAACGAACACATATAAAAATTTATGTATGTTAATGAACTACTTAAGATTGGTCCGTTTCAACAATATTACAGAAACTTAAACTGAATTAAAAAAATAGTTGGAATATAGATAGGATTATTGTAATTCATCAAACGTTTAGGAAGACTATTTTTTTTTTCTTATTTTATTTTATTTTTTTTGCCAAATCCAGAGAGAGAGAGAGAGAGAGAGAGAGAGAGAGAGAGAGAGCGAAAGGTAGTTAGTGTATCGATTGTTTGTTTTCAGAAAGACTGTTGGTATGAAATAGATTGTTTGTTTAGGTTTTAGCTAGGTTATAACAGTGGTGCTTGTCTTTGGAAAATGTTTATTTTGACTTGACTGCAGCAAGCGTCAGTTCTGTGTCCTTTGAATGCTGGTTTATTATTGTTTTTTATCCAGTGTGGAAGTGATTATATATTTCAACAGCCATGATTCCTTCTTGGAGAGACTCACTCCTTTGGAGAGATTTTTCTGTTGTGTAATTGATTGTTGACGACCAGGCCTGTAACAGAACTTGATACGACTGCTCGGATTTATTTTAATTGTTAATGACTTGGACCGAATGAACTTACAATTGATGATGATGATGATCATCATCATCATCATCATAGTTACAAACAAGATTAACAAGAATTATAACAAAAACAATATGTACAGAATTATAAATAAAGTGATTGATGAAACCCATAGACTATAGTAAAAAGTCGCGAAAACTGGTCAACATGGAGGAGTCAATACATCATGTAAGGCAAAATACCCTCCAGGATAGCCACTTTAACTGAAGTGAGGACAGTTGGGATGGTTTTGAGAAGAAAAAGAGTTAGAAAAGGAAAAGACGACCTCTTGATAAACCACCAGGCATCCATGGCCCTTCTATTAAGCCTGCCTAACACACCATTTAAAAAAAAAAAAAACAAGAAGAGAAAAGAAATAGGATAGAAAAGAGTGCCCGAGTGTACCCTCAGGCAAGATAACTTTAACCCAAGACAGTGGAAGACCATGGTACAGATGCTATGGTGCTACCTACGACTAGAGAACAATGGTTTAATTTTGGTGTGTCCTTCTCCTAGAAGAGCTGCTTACCATAGCTAAAGAGTCTCTTCTACCCTTGCCAAGAGGAAAGTACACTGAACAAAGGCAGTATAGTAATTAACCCCTTGGGTGAAGAAGTGTTTAGTATCTCATTGTTGTCAGGTGTATGAGGAAAGACGAGAATATGTAAAGAATGGGCCAGACTACTCTGCGTATGTGTAGGCAAAGAAAAAATAAGCCGTAACCAGAGGGAGGGATCCAATGCATTACTGTTTGACTAGTTAAAGGATACAATATCTATCTTTTGGTAGTATCTCATCAGGCGGCTGGTCCCCAGGCCGACCTACTACCTACCTACCACCTACCTATATGTTGCCGATTTTGAATGATGTGTAGGGGATGGAAGTGTTCTTCTCTGAGGAAGAGAACACATGTATGTCATCCACATAATATGCACAAAAGGGGAGGTTCACTAAGTTGCCATCAATGAGGCTTTCAATAGTGGCCCCAGCATTACAAACACCAAAACATTAGCAATTGAATGTGTTTGCGCCGAAGTTGTTAGTGATGGCAGTCTTTGGGATGTCTTCTTGGTTCATGGGCACCTGGTATAGAGAACTCCAATACTTTGGGCAAGAAGGATGTAATGTCAGTGATGTTGGGGAAAGGCTAGATATCTTGTTCTATCTTTATGCTCAGGCAACTCTAATACCAATAAGGGAGCAGGGATCACTCCTTCTTCAGGAACATATGTAGCAGTGACAACCATGGTATTGAGGTCTTTTGGCCAAGGGCATTTCTTCCTTTCAGCAAGCGGTTGTTTAGCGGATGCCAAATGATCCAGGACCAGAGGCATGAATCTGGCAAAAAACCAGGGGTTCTTGTCATCATGATTGTAATAAATACCAGGCTTGGTAGGAATTGTAGGTGTTTGGTAAAGTTCTGGATTTAGGATATTAACCATGGGTGCTTTGATATGGAATGCAAATACGGAAGGGGCCGGTTGAAAAGGTGTCAAAGACTATAAGCCTACGTTGACAAAACATCGATGTACCACATCTACCAGGAGGTGAAAATAAGGGTGGAAATCTGGTACTGATTAATAGTAATGTTACATTGACAACAAGAAACTTTCAATGGTATTTGGCACTCCCAAACGATAGTGTGAGAGTTTTGTACCAGTGGGTGGTGATCTCAGATCCGTTAACAGCTACCAGGCAGATGCCAGCAGGCTTAGAATAACTACGTCATGTCTTTAATGGTAACATTGGTAGAAGGGAATGGCAACCACCAGTGTCTATCAAGATTTTCACATTTGTGATATATAATATAACCAGATCAGATTAGTGACAGGGAAGCAAACTGTTATGAGGAATGGCCTACTTACAAGTTTTGTGGTCATTGAGAATAATACGCACATTTCTTTGCAGCAACCCCAAATCTGGAGTGGTAGTAGCATAGCTGCGACCGATGGGTGTCAGTAAGGGTTGGCATATGTGTAGTGGGCGTCTTTCTCGCTACTCCGGCATGTCATAAGGTGGCCATCTGTGTCCTACCACATTCATGTTAGCTTGAGTCGGTGTTGAGTGGTTGTCCTCTTCTTCAGAAATAGAGGCGTTGATAGAGGTCTTGAAGGTGGTGAAGTTGCTGTCTACAAGGGTGTCAACTTTGATCATCAGGTCCTTTATGGTCGAGGTATCAACATCGTGGATGGCAGCACGTACAGTTTCAGGAGGGCATTGTACACAAAGGGTATGAAGTAGGTTCCCTTCCCGAGGAACGCTGTCTGCGACAGGTTGCAAGTGAGACTTACTGGTTATTGAGAGAGCAAAAAAAGCTTGGCTATCCTTGTGGCTGGTGATGATAAGTACTGGTTCAGGATTTATATTTTTAGGGTGTCATACTCTATTGCGGCATCCCCTTGGTCCACGAGCACAAAGTGTGCTCTAGTGCTTGAGTAAGTCATGCCCTTGAGGAAAACTGAACTTTGGCATGCTGAAACCAGGCGAAAGGTTCTCCGCTGGCGAAGGACGGCAGTTTCATTAATGTGGCTTAGATCGAAGAATCAGTGTCAGTGGGTAGCATCGTCAAAGTTGGACATAACTGATTATATCCAAACAATATAACAAACTTATATACAAACGTATGAGGTTAGCAATTGTATCAAACTCTAACAATTTGAAACATGTGAAGGCAAATGAAAGAGAGATTGATTGACTTATTGATTTGAGGTTTTCTGGCATCCTGACATCAAAGATCATTGATGCCAATATCATTATTTTATATAGAAATTAGAAGATTATTCAATTAAAACCATAAAAGTTGAATGTCATTAGAGAAGTTAAATAGTTTTCAGAAGACCTGCTTCTGAAATAAATATAAAAATGCCACTCGCACAGTAGGACACATCTTGTTCAAAGATGAAACTGCCATCCTCACCTAGAGCCTCAGACAGATATCTATTTCTTAAGTTATTATAATTAGGGCATTCGGTCAACAAATGCATCATTATTAAAGGTACTAAACAGTCGTTGCAATACTGTTGGTGTTGGCCCTTCAGCAAAAACTAGTGTGTCAACCGAGAGTGTGTGACCAATACGGAGACAACAAAGAGTTGTCTCCCATTCTTGGGGCATCATGTTATACCTCCAAGGTAATATGACATTTGTTACTTATCCCATTTTATCGCCATCTAGACTATTCCAGTACTGTTGCCATTTATTACAAAACAATTTCTTGATGCAAGGTAGGAAATCATTACAGGGAATGGGATACCTTCTTGGCAGCAACTCGGTGTCCGCATTGTTCGCCAGTAAATCTGCCTTCTCATTCCCAGACAAACCTAGATGTGCTGCAAGCCAACAAAGTCTAACTGTTATACCTCTCCATCCAATGATAAAAAGCTAATTTAAAATCTTTAAAACTAGAGGGTTACTAGATTAAAAAATATTTCCAAAGCTATTTTCTCAATAGTGGTTAGTAGGCCATAGAGTTCGGCAGTAAATGTGGAAAGCTCTTAGAGGAAATGCACCTCTGCAATTAAAATCATTACTATGTACTCCAAATCCAATGCCAGCATCAGATTTGGAGCCATCAGTATATATAAAAGTCGATCCTCTATGTTCTTCAACATGTTCCATAAAAAGAGACCTGGATTTTAAGTCAGTCATATTCTTTTTAACTCTAATAAAGTATTTAAAAAAAGATATGTCAGGTGATTTCTATGGAGACGTTGATGATACCTTGAATGGAAGCACCTTAATTCTAATTATATCAACACTGTTTAATAATTTTTTCACCCGAAAGCCATAAAGTTCAGGAGATTTTGGGGGCAACTTAAAGGCTAAAGAATTAGAGAGTCTTTGCAATATAAACCAATACCGAATAATAGAAGACATTCGGTAAAGATCTAGAGGCAACTCCCCAGCAGCAACAAAGACACTTGTGATAGGTGAGCTTTTAAACGCTCCTGTGGACAATCTAATACTAGCATCAGTATGATGTATAAAATTTAATATTTTAACCTGCTAGGGGTGGCTGAGGAATATATTTCACATCCATAACTAATTTTGGAAAAATCAAGGTCTTGTATAATTTAAAAATAGTATTGCAGTTTGCCCCCCATGATGTATGGGACAATACTTTTAAAAGACTCAGAGCATCAAGACATTTAGCTTTTAACGCTTTTAAGTGAGAAACCCATGTAAGCCTACAATCAAATATCAAACCTAAAAGTTTAGCTTCACTCGCACATGGAATACGTTGACCTTTGATGTATATATCCGGGTCTGGATGTACTCCCCGGATACAACAGAAATGGACGATTGTAGTTTTACTTGTCAAGAACTTAAATTCATTCATATCAGCCCAATGGATAATTTTGTCAACAGGGAGTTGTATTTTTCTCTAGACCATTGCCCTTCTACCTCCAGCAAATGATATGGAGAGATCATCCACAAACAATGTTGTGAGAACATCCCGGGGAATGACTGAGGATATCCCATTAATTGCTAGTGCAAAAAGGGTTACACTCAGCACACTACCTGAGGAAATCCTTCTTCCTAGCATTTACTCTCTGATAGAGTTTCCCCCACTCTCACTTAAAAAACTCTATGTGAAAGAAATGACTGAATAAATAGTGGTAGCTCTCCTCTTAATCCAAGCTCATGAATTCTTTTAAGTATACAATATCTCCATGTGGTATCATATGCCTTTTCAAGGTCAAAAAAGACTGTCACATGGTGCTGTTTGGAAGCAAAGGTTTCACAAATGGAGGACTCAAGTCGCATCAACACATAGTCGTTTAGTGCATTTTTCTGAATCCACATTGAATGGGTGATAAAATATCTTCTATTAAAGGTACCATATCAATCTTGAATTGACCATCTTCTCCATGATTTTACATAAACAAGATATTAGTGAAAATGGCCTATAATTTGCTGCTAAAAACTTGTCCTTACCGGGTTTTAGAAAGGGTAAAATAATGGCTCGTTCTCAAACAATTGGATAACTATGATCATGCCATATTCTATAAATAATGCTTAAAGTAAATAACTTTGTATTAAAAGGTAGGTGTTTAATCATTGCATATGGAATTCCATCGGGTCCAGGGGCTGTATCGTTACACGTAGGAAGAGCAGAATGAAATTCTCTTTCAGTAAAAGGAGAATTTTATGACTCTTCCTTACTTGTTGCAAAATTTAAAACTTTCTTTTCTTCAATGCTCTTATACTGGTGACCCGGAGCTGCTTCACACTTGCACGATACATTTCAAAAATGGTCTGCCATGGCATTGCTAACTACGGTTCCTCCAGTCATATACTGACCATTTACCCTTAACACTGGTGGTGGGTTTGGGGTGAATTTGCCTGCATCCTTTTTCACTTTCCTCCACACAGATGATGTTGGCGTACTACTGTTAATGGAGGAGACAAATGACACCCACGACTAGCGCCTAGCTTCTTCCATGGCACGACGGAAATGTGCTCTACATTTCTTGTATATGACTAAATATCCTCAGTATGGCACCTGTTCAATCTGGTTAAAGACTTTCTTGTGCCTCTGTGCAGGGCAGTAAGTTCTGATGACCACCAGGGGACTGGTTGTTGTTTGATATGAATATCCCTGTTGTTTTAGGAATGGAATTTACTCCTGCTGTGTGAAGAGTTCCATTAAGTAAGTCTATAGCATCATCAACACTTTCAAACTGTTTTGCATTTCCTTCAATTTCACTTAGCTCCTGAAATTTATCCCAGTTCACCTTATCAAGATTCCATTATTACGATCTCTGTAAATGTGGACCACTGTTGGTGTTTATAATGATTGGTGCATGATCATTAGTATGCTAATCATCTAATGTTCTCAAATCAAAATCGAGATGAAAGTTAGAGCTTGCAACTGATAGGTCAATGCAGGACAGGGTACCTCTTTGAACATGGAAGTGTGTGGGGTCTCCTGTATTAAGGAGTCCAACATCTTCATTCTCAAAAATTTACGACATAATATTACCCCTTGCGTTTGCCAAAACATCACCCCATAAAGGATGTCTACTATTAAGATCTCCTAGTAAAATAAAGGTTGGAGGAGCATTTTAATCACCTCTACTATATTATAATATGAGATGTTATCATTTGGAGGCAAGTAAAGAGAACACATTTTTTTTCTCCCTATATCAATCTGTACAACCACTCCCTACAGAGGAGTATAGATAGACAAAGATATTTGGGGAACATCTTGACGAACGTACATAAGACTTCCCTAATGGCTCCCAGCTCGTTGATCATATGGTGTCCTATAGCTAACATACTCTCGAGGACGAGGAGTGTTAGCATCGAGCTTGCTCTCCTGTAGACATACAGTTATTGGGGAGTGCTCACATTTGAGGAGCTTAAGTTCTTCATATTTCGCCCTTAAACCCTGGCAATTCCATTGCAAAATGGAGCAAATAATAAATATGGTTTATTTTTTGGAATACAACTTGGATGAAGTCTTCCCTTTGGTAATATTTGATCTAACATTATTTCCCGGTGGTATCTCTACGGAGGATCTTGATATATTGGGTTCTTTGTTCGTCTTTTTCTTTGTGGCCTTTGGATCTAATTGTTGAGGAGGATGGTGGACCTCAACTTGAATTTCAAATTTATTCAATTTACCTTCCAATTGATCAGAAACATCAGCAGACAAGACATCATATTTATTTGAAGTTGTGACTTTACTGTTTCTAATGATAGAAGGCGAGAGAGATGGAGGTCTCTCTTTTTCGATTAAAATGTTGTGAGCTGTATGGTTTTTGCACCTTCCCCACTACCGGTTCATCAGGTAAATTCGTTTCATGTGGAACCTCCATCAGATCAGGCAAGGAAACGGCCTGAGAGAGGTATGTACTATTGCTTAGAATGGGAGTAGATGGCTTTTGAATACCTTTCAGATCTTTAGGTATGTTGGGATTTTTTAGTATTTCTGGATAGAGATTTTCAATGGGACTTTCAACCTCTTTAACTGCTTTCATATGTTTCTTTATCTTAGAAGTGGGAATATAATTTTTCCTTCAGAACCATTGAAAAAGGTTGCCCTAGTCTTATCTGTTTTTCAAGAGCTCTTTTACGAGCCTCTCTAAAATTAACCCTTTCCTTGCTCCTAATGGCCTGAATTTCTTTTTCAAATATAAACTTAACAAGCTTTTAGATGTTGCTGGGTGTGCTTCGCCATAATGTATGCAATTTGGATTTTCTATGCATACTCCATGACTATTTTTTCCAAAGTTGGCACAAACAGCTGGATTATTATTTATTTTTTCCTTGCATTTCTGGCTTAAATGGCCATACATTTGGCAATGATAACATCGCAATGGTGAAGGGATATATGGTTTCACCTTCAAAGATAGCCAACCAGCTTTAATAACATTTGGTAATCGGCATTGATCAAATGTTATAATCAAATCAGCTAGAGGAATACATTTTTCTCCAACTCTCTTTCTCATTCTGACTACTTTTACTACTCCTTGACTCCTCAGTTCATAATCGATTTTTTTCCCTCTATGCCCAGCAATTCTGGAGCATATATCAAACCTCTACTTTGGTTGAAAGTGGGGTGCGAAACGCGTTTGACACTATGACCATCCAATGCTGTGAGTGTTTTCAAGCTTTCGCCTTGTATTGGGGATAGTGTCTCTATCAAGAGACTTCCATTTCCCTGGGGAAGAGTTTTTGGCTGCCCTCCACATATAGCAACTATTTCTGTGTTAACTTTAAAAATATTTACACGTTCACGTCTTCTATTTTCCTATTACAAAATAAAAGATTTCTCATAATTCACTACTTCATTGTGACCAGGTAATACTTCTACCTTTCTATATTTTTCTGTACTGTCGTTATTCCTCACTCTCTTTCTCCCACTTTTTCTCTAGTGTTTTCTTATGATTCTTCATATGACATGATTAAGGTTGTAATGTTACGATATTAGAACCCGAGTTTGAGCTGTCGTTACCAAGGTCCATGTTTGTATTTTCCAGGTCATCAACAGAGGGGTTGTTTTTTTTTTGAAAGAGCAAGCCGGGTTACCCACATCTTATCTGAGGATGTCAGTCCTCCTATCCCATGTGGCCCAACACAAGAAGAGGCTTCAGCGGGGACCAGTCCTCTATTAGAGAGGGGATGCCTCTCTTTAGGTGGGCGTACACTGGTCAGTGGCGGTAGTAAGACCCTTCCACTGGCGACTCCAATACCTGGTGTCACCCATTACTCGCATATATGGGTGACTTACAACTGGTTCACTGGAGCCTGACTCTTAACACACTTGATCTGCACCCAATGGGGTCTGCCAGAGGGCGATGTTGTCTAAATTGGCACAGGTTGAGATGGAATGCCGTCCATCCCACACTTGCTAAGTCCAAAGGAGAAGCCAAAGCATAATCAAACAAGCCAAAGACGTCAACAAGTTCAAGCCCAAAAGAAGAAATGGGAGAATAAAGAAATAACCAAAAAGGAAAAGAGAAAGTGCTGACTGATTTAGTTGGACTAACAGTTGGGCACCGAGGTCCAGTTGGAAAGTAGTTCCCACTGTTCATTTGAGTCAAGCTGCTAATCCCTTAGCTCCCCATCCTCATGAAGCCTTCAACATCTGGGGGGAATTAAAGAGAGAAGAAATACGCAATATCATTATAACAACAACAATAATAATAATAATAATAATAATAATAATGATGATAATAATAATAATAATAATAATAATAATAATAATAATAATAATAATAATAATAATAATAATAATAATAATAATAATAATAATTTCTTATTGCTCTAGCCTTGAGTGTTTATCGTTTAGGAAGTTGCAATATTTGTAAAAACTCGTTCCAAAAACGTCTTTCAATTTCTTTGGGTCCAAAATAAGTGCAACAAACCTTACATGTACGTGCAACATCATTTGACTGTTTACCTATACAAAACCTTTCCAACATATTTCGTAATATATCAGTTTTGATGGAATATATAAATAATTGAAACTTTTTCTTTAATTTTCTGATAATTATATGTACACCCATTTACATACAACACATACTGTATGTCATTATTCATCGTTGTACAGTACGCTGTACCCTCAATAATCGTTTGTGAATTTTCAAATTTACCTTAGTTCACAAAAGCCCCTTGAAGAAGATGAAGTGTTTACTTTAGTATCATCCGATGACAATCAGGTAAACACTGAATGACTGAAATTCTGAGAGTTCTTCACATTACCTGTCATGTCAACGTCGTCGCTTACATAGTTACCACAGATAGGAGGCGACTCCACCTTATTGAGTAGACTTTGTGTTTCTTGACCTTGCTGACTAGTACAGCCATGCTGGTCATGGTTATAAAAGAAACCCTTTCACCACGCTAATGTATCACCACTCAGAAAAAAAGATATATATATATATATATATATATATATATATATATATATATATATATATATATATATATATATGTATATATAGGATGATTATGTTTACGAATATTAGACCATAATTGAGGAAACACTACAGAAGGGAAAAGAATCAAATTGATGAAAAGAAGTTTTGGAACAGGATGCTACCATATATGTAATATGATTAATAAAAATTGAAATATTATCCACAAAATAGATTACTTGATAAGATTTGAAGAGGATGTTTACACAATGCTACACAATAGTGATATAAGAAATAACTACACCGATAGAAATAATGAAACACATGAGCCATTAAAAAACATAACAGTAGGAGAAGTAACGAAAATATTGAAAGGCAAGAGGAGGAGGTTTCATAGTAGTAAAATTCTCTGAACTCTTCACCAAATATCGGCAAGAATGTACTAACCCTAGATGATAGAAAAAAAAATTATTACTATCTTAGTTCATAAAAAATGAGGGGCAGTAAAGACCTGAAAAATTACCGCCCAATAAGTTTACCCTCCTTAATACACACTATTTACATAAATTATATTTGGCCGATAGAAAGAAAGCTAGACTTTAATCACACAAGAGAGCAGGCAGGCTTTAGGAGAGGGTATCCGCAACCTATCACATCTATGTAGTAACCAGCTAATGGAAAAATCAACAAAGTATGATAAACCACTATGGAAAAACTTGGTATCATCACCGGATGAAAAAAAAAAAGTTAGTGTCATTTAATAAGTATCTGATATAATATTCTCTCTCTCTCTCTCTCTCTCTCTCTCTCTCTCTCTCTCTCTCTCTCTCTCTCTCTCTCTCTCTCTCATAGTTCTATTAACAACGAAGTCAACAGGGGTCGTGGATGATATAAGAAATAGCATTGGATCGCATATCGTGAAATCATTGTGCGATTCATCTTCAGCAAATAACAGTAGCAATTTCAACCACTGTCGTTAAGTAACGACGAGTGTATTTAAAATTTTGAGTGTAGTAATTACAGCTATTATTTGCGAAGATTAACGCTCATGAAGAAGCAAAGGAGATAAGTTATCTTACATATAGAAGGTTTGTGTAACGAATTCGGATTCATGTTTTAGTGTTGAAAATACTTGATTGTAATTGTGATAAGAACAACGTGAAAGATATATGTAAGTGACCGGACTATTTTATTCAAACACACTGGTTTGTCGGTGCTACCAATGGAAAGGTTTACAGAACCCGAAGCATAAATTTACCCTTAATATTTGCAGAAGTAACTTACTGCATGAAATATTATTTCTATAGCCATGTTTGCCATTTTAACAGAATAACTAAAGAATTTCATTTT
>NC_090733.1:8906898-8911898 GCF_036898095.1 Palaemon carinicauda | reverse complement strand
TACAGTACATGTTAAATAGGGCGCCCTGATCTAGAGAGGCGAACATTAGGCAGGTCATCTGACAGGAGATAAGATTGTTTTAGACGATCAATGGAGACCAAGTATTCTTTGCCATGAATGTTTAATAGGAATGCTTTCGGACTACGTTGGATCACAAGGAAAGGGCCCGTGTAAGGGGGCGTTAGCGGTGGCTTGCTAGTGTCATTGCGCAGGAAGACGTGCGTTGCAGAGTGCAAGTCTCTCGGTATGTGATGCTTCGTTGGGGTCTTGTAAGTCTGGCGGCATGGATTAAATTTTCCCATTACGTGACGCATGCGCTGGAGATCGTCGGAGGAGGTTGTAGAAGGAAAAAATTCTGAAGGGACAACCAACGGGTCACCATACAACATTTCAGCTGCCGAAACGTCCAGGGAGTCTTTAGGAGTGGTCCTTAGTCCCAGGAGGACCCAGGGAAGCTGAGTAAACCAGTTGGAATCCTTGCAGCGGGACATCAAAGTGGCTTTGAGGGTGCAATAAAAACATTCAACCATTCCATTGGTAGCGGGGTTGTAGGCTGTTGTCTGATGTAGGGAGATGCCCAAGAGATTCGCTAATGATGTCAATTGAGAGGTGAAAGGGGTACCCCTGTGAGAAGTAATATGCTCAGGGATACCAAATCTTGCAATCCATCCTGAGAGTAAGGCAGATATACATAAGGCGGACGTTGCAGTTTCCATTGGAATGGCTTCAGGCCAACGAGTGGAGCGGTCACCGACGGTAAACAGATAACGTTGTCCTTGTGTTGTGGGTAGGGGGCCTACAACGTCGACGTAAATGTGTGCGAAATGAGCTGAGGTTGAAGAAATGTGCCCACTCTTGAATCCTTGTGTCGATGTACTTTGGAAGTTTGGCAAGAAGTACAGGCACGGACCCAATCCTTAGCATCCTTAGAAATGCCGTGTCAAAGGAACTTCGTCTTCAGCAGCTGTGCAGTAGAACGGCACGTGGGATGTGAAAGGCTGTGAATGAAATCAAACACCTGCCGGTGCATGGGAGCAGGAATTCAAGGTCGCGGTCTACCAGTACTGACGTCACAGAGGAGGGTGGTATTGGAGTCTTCGAGGGGGAAGTCTTCTCAACAGAGGGACGTGCAGGATGTCCTACATGCTTGATACTCTAGATCCTGTCATTGGGCTTCAGCCAAGGCGTTTTAATACAATCCCAGTTGAACGGCAGCCAACTTGTTTCTTGACAGGGCATCGGCAACGGGATTCATTTTCCCAGGGACGTATTGAAGGGTGCAAATATATTCAGCCACGGTGGAGAGATGTCGGCGTTGACGGGCTGACCAATTGTCACACTGTTAAGTGAAGGCGTGCACCAGAGGCATGTGGTCTGTGCAAATGACGAAGGGAGTACCTTCTAAGAAATGGTGAAAATGACGGACAGCCAAGTGCACCACCAGCAATTTGCGATCGAAGGTAGAATAACTTGATTGTGCCTTGGACAGTTTTCTGCTGAAGAAGGCCAATGGGCAGGGCGAGCCATTGACCACCTGCTCGAGTACTGCACCAATAGCGACGTCGCTGGCATCGGAGGAGAGAAGGAGAGGGGCATGTGGCATAGGAAAAGTGAGAGCCTCACCGGTTGATAGGGCCTTCTCTGCACTGCAGAAGGCTGCTTCTTGAAGGGGACCCCACTTCAAGTCCTTTGGCTTGCCCTTGAGGGAGGCGTAGAGGGGAACAAGAGTAGCGGCAATGTCTGGCAGAAAACGGTGATAATAGTTGATCATGCCCGAGAATTTCTGCGGAGCTTCGACAGTCGAGGGCACGGGGAAGTGCTGAACGGTTGCTACCTTCTCAGGGAGGCGATGGACTCCTTCAGGAGTAATGCGTTGCCCTAAGAACGACACTTCATTGGAGGCAAAGGTACACTTGTCATACCACACTACAAGGCAGTTTTGTTGCAGGTGGTCGAGCACGATGCGCAGGTGACGGAGGTGTTCCTCTTTTGACGAGGAGAACACAAGTATGTCGTCCAGATAACATTCACCGAAGAGGAGGTCCCCTACGATGCCATCCATGAGACGTTGAAACGTGACCCCAGCATTACGAAGGCCAAAACAGAAGTAATTAAAGGTGTATGTACCAGATTGATGATGGCTGTCTTGGGGATGTCTTCTGGGTTAATAGACACCTGATAATACCCCTTCAGGAGCTCGAACGAAGAGAAAACCTTCGCCTTGTGAATGTAGGAGGTCACGTAGGCGATGTTTGGGAGGGGGTAGTGATCCGGTTCTGTTTTTCATGTTCAGGCTTCTGTAATCCCTGCACGGATGGAGGGAGACCACTTTCTTCAGAACGATGTGTAAGGGTGACGATCATGGGCTGGAGTCCTTTTGGCAAAGGCCCATTTCCTCCATTTTGGCGAACGTCTGTTTAGCGGCAGCCAATCGTTCCGGTGCGAGACGTCTGAGTTTTGCGAAGACTTGGGGTCCCATCGTCTTGATATGGTGATAAATACCGTGCTAGGCAGGAGCCGTGGGGGTTTGGCAAAGTTCTGGACGGAAAACTTCCGGGTACGACTTGAGGAGATGGGAGTAGGCATCCGTGGGTGCGCTGATGTGGAGAGCAAGGTTGGAGGGGGCGGATTAAACAGGTGTCGAAAAGTCCGAGTCTGCATTGACCAATCGTCGGTGGGTGACATCGACCAGAAGGTTGAAATGAGAAAGGAAATCCGCACCGAGGATTGGCAATGTGACTTCAGCAAAGATAAACTTCCAATTAAATTTACCGTTTCCGAACTGTAATGTGAGGTTCTCGCAATCGTTGGTTGATATCGCAGATCCGTTGGCAACTACTAAGCGGACGTCGGCAGACATAGACACACTACGTCGTGTCCTGAAGAGTTTCCTTGACAAAAGAGAACGACAAGCACCCGTGTCTACCAAAAATAGCGCGCCCGTTCCTGCATCATGTAAAAAGAAAAGATTAGAAACATGGGAGACCACCGCCACGAGCGATGGCCTACTTACACGTTTTTTGGGCACTGACAATCCTTGGCACATTTTTTCGTGGTTGCCCCGAATCTGAACTGGTAGTAGCAAAACTGCGGCGGATGGGAGGTTGTAAGTGGCTGTAGAAGTTGTTGGTTGAGGCACGAGCGAGTGGTGGGTGGTGGATGGCTATGTCGCCTCTTTGGCATGTCACGGGGTAGGCGTGTATGTCCTACGGCATTCACGTCAGCTTCGGTTGACGTTGAATAGGTGTCCTCTTCGTCAGGGGTGGAGTTGTTGATGAATTTCTTGAAGTGGCTGTCCATAAGGGTTTCGGCTTTGGTCATCAAGTCCTTTATGGATAAAATATCGATATCGGGTATGGCAGCACGTACAGGTCCGGGTAAACGGCGTATCCAAAGGGCACGAAGTAGGTTCACCTCACGAGGAGAGCCGTCTGCGGCAGGTTGCAGACAAGCGATACTGGTCATTTCCCTGAGGGCGAGCTAAGCCCTTTGGTCCCCCAACGGCTTTTGCAAGGGCTGAAAAATCTTTGCTATACGGGCGGCTGGCGATGGCGAGTACTGCTGCGAAAGGTATGTTTTGAAGGCATCATACGCTATTGGGGTGTCTCCTTGTTCACAAAGCCAGTCGGATATTTCCGGGAAGGTGTCCTTGGGTATCGCCGCAAGAACATAATCATGTTTTGGTGGTTGAGCGAGTCACGCCCTTGTTGAGAAAATAGATTTCTACGTGCTGAAACCAAGCAAACGCCTCTCCGGTGGCAAATGAAAGTTTCAATGGGGGAGCTGCAGCTTTAACTTCCGCAGAGTCCACCATAGTACCAACGACGGAGGGGATGGGGGGAGGGGGGGGGGAGGAATGCGGGAGGAGCAAGTCGACTTCTGGGGTCACCAATGTGACGGGCCGAGAGAAGGTTGTGACTCAAAGACAGGATGAAAGCAACTGAGTGAGTTTATTACAGGACACTTTCCTTTATATACAAAAGCTCAATGAAACAGGAAGTTTCCTGGTCAAAACCGACACCTTTAATGGTGAAAAAAGAGGCATGTTTAGTCAGGTTCTTTTTAGTATGAGGGAGGAGTGAAGATACAAGCATAATATAAACACAAAATTAAATGGCATTACTATGTACGATCGTGTGACACAAGGTTGGTACAGTAGCAAACGAATCACAACCCCGAAAAATACTAGTTGAAAAATGGAGAACTGACTCACCCTCTTGAATTTTGGGTTTGTAATTTTCTTTCATGTCCCCTTTTCTGGTATCAGGTATTCCTCAATTGAATATCCTATTATTTCAGTATAACTTCTTAAACTCTCTTGTGGCCAACACATTAACTCAATTGCCGGAGCATCTCTCAGCAACCTAATTTCTTGAATTGCTTTTATCTTATCCTTCTGACCACCCATATGTTTATACTTCAAAGCCTCTCAAAACTCTTTGATCGATTGAACCCTTCATTAGGCCGTAGATCATCAAAAGTCCTAACACTTCACTGGATTTCTAGCAATTTTCAAACTACAACGTTTTGAGTATTTACTCGGCTGTGCATGTGTGCTTTTGATGGTGTGCCTTTGAATTTTGTTTATGTAAGTTGAATGCGCTCTGGTTGTGAGGTGCTCATCGCCTCGTTCAACTAATCATCTGTTTATTAACTCAGCTAGGTTATCTAACCTATTTCCAAGTCCTGCGTTCATTGCTTTCGTCTATGTTCTTCATTGCCATCACCATAACCAACTGCTTCTTTGTTTTAATCTCCCACAGCAGCAGTGTCTGCTATGTTAGTCTTTGTATATCCAGGCATCTTGAACTTTTATTTTACAAACTTAATGAACAACTTTGCTCACAGCGTACACAAACATGGGTAATATGTCCCATGTCCAAGGATAATGAGACATCGGAACATAGGTTTTTTTCTCTTTACTATAAAGAGAATTGTTATTACACTTTACACAGCCCGATACACTTCAGACGAGTTTTTCTTGTTCTAATGATTGCTCG
>NC_090733.1:8886898-8896898 GCF_036898095.1 Palaemon carinicauda | reverse complement strand
ACATTGTGTTTTAAACAAGTATATATAAATACACACACATACACACACAAACACACACACACACACCCATATATATATATATATATATATATATATATATATATATATATATATATATATATATATATATATATATATATAGATAATTGACTTTCAATGCCATTGCTTCACCTTGTGATGCAGCTTTGTATGGCTTGTGAGTTCAGTAGCTATGATGTATTTGCTATTTTAGTAACGAACACATATAAAAATTTATGTATGTTAATGAACTACTTAAGATTGGTCCGTTTCAACAATATTACAGAAACTTAAACTGAATTAAAAAAATAGTTGGAATATAGATAGGATTATTGTAATTCATCAAACGTTTAGGAAGACTATTTTTTTTTTCTTATTTTATTTTATTTTTTTTGCCAAATCCAGAGAGAGAGAGAGAGAGAGAGAGAGAGAGAGAGAGAGAGAGAGAGAGAGAGAGAGAGAGAGAGAGCGAAAGGTAGTTAGTGTATCGATTGTTTGTTTTCAGAAAGACTGTTGGTATGAAATAGATTGTTTGTTTAGGTTTTAGCTAGGTTATAACAGTGGTGCTTGTCTTTGGAAAATGTTTATTTTGACTTGACTGCAGCAAGCGTCAGTTCTGTGTCCTTTGAATGCTGGTTTATTATTGTTTTTTACCAGTGTGGAAGTGATTATATATTTCAACAGCCATGATTCCTTCTTGGAGAGACTCACTCCTTTGGAGAGATTTTTCTGTTGTGTAATTGATTGTTGACGACCAGGCCTGTAACAGAACTTGATACGACTGCTCGGATTTATTTAATTGTTAATGACTTGGACCGAATGAACTTACAATTGATGATGATGATGATCATCATCATCATCATCATAGTTACAAACAAGATTAACAAGAATTATAACAAAAACAATATGTACAGAATTATAAATAAAGTGATTGATGAAACCCATAGACTATAGTAAAAAGTCGCGAAAACTGGTCAACATGGAGGAGTCAATACATCATGTAAGGCAAAATACCCTCCAGGATAGCCACTTTAACTGAAGTGAGGACAGTTGGGATGGTTTTGAGAAGAAAAAGAGTTAGAAAAGGAAAAGACGACCTCTTGATAAACCACCAGGCATCCATGGCCCTTCTATTAAGCCTGCCTAACACACCATTTAAAAAAAAAAAAAACAAGAAGAGAAAAGAAATAGGATAGAAAAGAGTGCCCGAGTGTACCCTCAGGCAAGATAACTTTAACCCAAGACAGTGGAAGACCATGGTACAGATGCTATGGTGCTACCTACGACTAGAGAACAATGGTTTAATTTTGGTGTGTCCTTCTCCTAGAAGAGCTGCTTACCATAGCTAAAGAGTCTCTTCTACCCTTGCCAAGAGGAAAGTACACTGAACAAAGGCAGTATAGTAATTAACCCCTTGGGTGAAGAAGTGTTTAGTATCTCATTGTTGTCAGGTGTATGAGGAAAGACGAGAATATGTAAAGAATGGGCCAGACTACTCTGCGTATGTGTAGGCAAAGAAAAAATAAGCCGTAACCAGAGGGAGGGATCCAATGCATTACTGTTTGACTAGTTAAAGGATACAATATCTATCTTTTGGTAGTATCTCATCAGGCGGCTGGTCCCCAGGCCGACCTACTACCTACCTACCACCTACCTATATGTTGCCGATTTTGAATGATGTGTAGGGGATGGAAGTGTTCTTCTCTGAGGAAGAGAACACATGTATGTCATCCACATAATATGCACAAAAGGGGAGGTTCACTAAGTTGCCATCAATGAGGCTTTCAATAGTGGCCCCAGCATTACAAACACCAAAACATTAGCAATTGAATGTGTTTGCGCCGAAGTTGTTAGTGATGGCAGTCTTTGGGATGTCTTCTTGGTTCATGGGCACCTGGTATAGAGAACTCCAATACTTTGGGCAAGAAGGATGTAATGTCAGTGATGTTGGGGAAAGGCTAGATATCTTGTTCTATCTTTATGCTCAGGCAACTCTAATACCAATAAGGGAGCAGGGATCACTCCTTCTTCAGGAACATATGTAGCAGTGACAACCATGGTATTGAGGTCTTTTGGCCAAGGGCATTTCTTCCTTTCAGCAAGCGGTTGTTTAGCGGATGCCAAATGATCCAGGACCAGAGGCATGAATCTGGCAAAAAACCAGGGGTTCTTGTCATCATGATTGTAATAAATACCAGGCTTGGTAGGAATTGTAGGTGTTTGGTAAAGTTCTGGATTTAGGATATTAACCATGGGTGCTTTGATATGGAATGCAAATACGGAAGGGGCCGGTTGAAAAGGTGTCAAAGACTATAAGCCTACGTTGACAAAACATCGATGTACCACATCTACCAGGAGGTGAAAATAAGGGTGGAAATCTGGTACTGATTAATAGTAATGTTACATTGACAACAAGAAACTTTCAATGGTATTTGGCACTCCCAAACGATAGTGTGAGAGTTTTGTACCAGTGGGTGGTGATCTCAGATCCGTTAACAGCTACCAGGCAGATGCCAGCAGGCTTAGAATAACTACGTCATGTCTTTAATGGTAACATTGGTAGAAGGGAATGGCAACCACCAGTGTCTATCAAGATTTTCACATTTGTGATATATAATATAACCAGATCAGATTAGTGACAGGGAAGCAAACTGTTATGAGGAATGGCCTACTTACAAGTTTTGTGGTCATTGAGAATAATACGCACATTTCTTTGCAGCAACCCCAAATCTGGAGTGGTAGTAGCATAGCTGCGACCGATGGGTGTCAGTAAGGGTTGGCATATGTGTAGTGGGCGTCTTTCTCGCTACTCCGGCATGTCATAAGGTGGCCATCTGTGTCCTACCACATTCATGTTAGCTTGAGTCGGTGTTGAGTGGTTGTCCTCTTCTTCAGAAATAGAGGCGTTGATAGAGGTCTTGAAGGTGGTGAAGTTGCTGTCTACAAGGGTGTCAACTTTGATCATCAGGTCCTTTATGGTCGAGGTATCAACATCGTGGATGGCAGCACGTACAGTTTCAGGAGGGCATTGTACACAAAGGGTATGAAGTAGGTTCCCTTCCCGAGGAACGCTGTCTGCGACAGGTTGCAAGTGAGACTTACTGGTTATTGAGAGAGCAAAAAAAGCTTGGCTATCCTTGTGGCTGGTGATGATAAGTACTGGTTCAGGATTTATATTTTTAGGGTGTCATACTCTATTGCGGCATCCCCTTGGTCCACGAGCACAAAGTGTGCTCTAGTGCTTGAGTAAGTCATGCCCTTGAGGGAAAACTGAACTTTGGCATGCTGAAACCAGGCGAAAGGTTCTCTGCTGGCGAAGGACGGCAGTTTCATTAATGTGGCTTAGATCGAAGAATCAGTGTCAGTGGGTAGCATCGTCAAAGTTGGACATAACTGACTGTATCCAAACAATATAACAAACTTATATACAAATGTATAAGGTTAGCAATTGTATCAAACTCTAACAATTTGAAACATGTGAAGGCAAATGAAAGAGAGATTGATTGACTTATTGATTTGAGGTTTTCTGGCATCCTGACATCAAAGATCATTGATGCCAATATCAATTATTTTATATAAAAATTAGAAGATTATTCAATTAAAACCATAAAAGTTGCATGTCATTAGAGAAGTTAAATAGTTTTCAGAAGACCTGCTTCTGAAATAAATATAAAAATTCCACTCGCACAGTAGGACACATCTTGTTCAAAGATGAAACTGCCATCCTCACCTAGAGCCTCAGACAGATATCTATTTCTTAAGTTATTATAATTAGGGCATTCGGTCAACAAATGCATCATTATTAAAGGTACTAAACAGTCGTTGCAATACTGTTGGTGTTGGCCCTTAAGCAAAAACTCGTGTGTCAACCGAGAGTGTGTGACCTATACGGAGACAACAAAGAGTTGTCTCCCATTTTTGGGGCATCATGTTATACCTCCAAGGTGATATGACATTTGTTACTTATCCCATTTTATCGCCATCTAGACTATTCCAGTGCTGTTGCCATTTATTACAAAACAATTTCTTGATGCAAGGTAGGAAATCATTACAGGGAATGGGATACCTTCTTGGCAGCAACTCGGTGTCCGCATTGTTCGCCAGTAAATCTGCCTTCTCATTCCCAGACAAACCTAGATGTGCTGCAAGCCAACAAAGTCTAACTGTTATACCTCTCCATCCAATGATAAAAAGCTAATTTAAAATCTTTAAAACTAGAGGGTTACTAGATTAAAAAATATTTCCAAAGCTATTTTCTCAATAGTGGTTAGTAGGCCATAGAGTTCGGCAGTAAATGTGGAAAGCTCTTAGAGGAAATGCACCTCTGAAATTAAAATCATTACTATGTACTCCAAATCCAATGCCAGCATCACATTTGGAGCCATCAGTATATATAAAAGTCGATCCTCTATGTTCTTCAACATGTTCCATAAAAAGAGACCTGGATTTCAAGTCAGTCATATTCTTTTTAACTCTAATAAAGTATTTAAAAAAAGATATGTCAGGTGATTTCTATGGAGACGTTGATGATACCTTGAATGGAAGCACCTTAATTCTAATTATATCAACACTGTTTAATAATTTTTTCACCCGAAAGCCATAAAGTTCAGGAGATTTTGGGGGCAACTTAAAGGCTAAAGAATTAGAGAGTCTTTGCAATATAAACCAATACCGAATAATAGAAGACATTCGGTAAAGATCTAGAGGCAACTCCCCAGCAGCAACAAAGACACTTGTGATAGGTGAGCTTTTAAACGCTCCTGTGGACAATCTAATACTAGCATCAGTATGATGTATAAAATTTTATATTTTAATCTGCTAGGGGTGGCTGAGGAATATATTTCACATCCATAACTAATTTTAGAAAAATCAAGGTCTTGTATAATTTAAAAATAGTATTGCAGTTTTCCCCCATGATGTATGGGACAATACTTTTAAAAGACTCAGAGCATCAAGACATTTAGCTTTTAACGCTTTTAAGTGAGAAACCCATGTAAGCCTACAATCAAATATCAAACCTAAAAATTTAGCTTCACTCGCACATGGAATACGTTGACCTTTGATGTATATATCCGGGTCTGGATGTACTCCCCGGATACAACAGAAATGGACGATTGTAGTTTTACTTGTCAAGAACTTAAATCCATTCATATCAGCCCAATGGATAATTTTGTCAACAGGGAGTTGTATTTTTCTCTAGACCATTGCCCTTCTACCTCCAGCAAATGATATGGAGAGATCATCCACAAACAATGTTGTGAGAACATCCCGGGGAATGACTGAGGATATCCCATTAATTGCTAGTGCAAAAAGGGTTACACTCAGCACACTACCTGAGGAAATCCTTCTTCCTAGCATTTACTCTCTGATAGAGTTTCCCCCACTCTCACTTGAAAAACTCTATGTGAAAGAAATGACTGAATAAATAGTGGTAGCTCTCCTCTTAATCCAAGCTCATGAATTCTTTTAAGTATACAATATCTCCATGTGGTATCATATGCCTTTTCAAGGTAAAAAAAGACTGTCACATGGTGCTGTTTGGAAGCAAAGGTTTCACAAATGGAGGACTCAAGTCGCATCAACACATAGTCATTTAGTGCATTTTTCTGAATCCACATTGAATGGGTGATAAAATATCTTCTATTAAAGGTACTATATCAATCTTGCATTGACCATCTTCTCCATGATTTTACATAAACAAGATATTAGTGCAAATGGCCTATAATTTGCTGCTAAAACTTGTCCTTACCGGGTTTTAGAAAGGGTAAAATAATGGCTCGTTCTCAAACAATTGGATAACTATGATCATGCCATATTCTATAAATAATGCTTAAAGTAAATAACTTTGTATTAAAAGGTAGGTGCTTAATCATTGCATATGGAATTCCATCGGGTCCAGGGGCTGTATCGTTACACGTAGGAAGGGCAGAATGAAATTCTCTTTCAGTAAAAGGAGAATTTTATGACTCTTCCTTACTTGTTGCAAAATTTAAAACTTTCTTTTCTTCAATGCTCTTATACTGGTGACCAGGAGCTGCTTCACACTTGCACGATACATTTCAAAAATGGTCTGCCATGGCATTGCTAACTACGGTTCCTCCAGTCATATACTGACCATTTACCCTTAACACTGGTGGTGGGTTTGGGGTGAATTTGCCTGCATCCTTTTTCACTTTCCTCCACACAGATGATGTTGGCGTACTACTGTTAATGGAGGAGACAAATGACACCCACGACTAGCGCCTAGCTTCTTCCATGGCACGACGGAAATGTGCTCTACATTTCTTGTATAAGACTAAATATCCTCAGTATGGCACCTGTTCAATCTGGTTAAAGACTTTCTTGTGCCTCTGTGCAGGGCAGTAAGTTCTGATGACCACCAGGGGACTGGTTGTTGTTTGATATGAATATCCCTGTTGTTTTGGGAATGGAATTTACTCCTGCTGTGTGAAGAGTTCCATTAAGTAAGTCTATAGCATCATCAACACTTTCAAACTGTTTTGCATTTCCATCAATTTCACTTAGCTCCTGAAATTTATCCCAGTTCACCTTATCAAGATTCCATTATTACGATCTCTGTAAATGTGGACCATTGTTGGTGTTTATAATGATTGGTGCATGATCATTAGTATGCCAATCATCTAATGTTCTCAAATCAAAATCGAGATGAAAGTTAGACCTTGCAACTGATAGGTCAATGCAGGAGAGGGTACCTCTTTGAACATGGAAGTGTGTGGTCTCTCCTGTATTAAGGAATCCAACATCTTCCTTCTCAAAAATTTACGACATAATATTACCCCTTGTGTTTGCCAAAACATCACCCCATAAAGGATGTCTACTATTAAGATCTCCTAGTAAAATAAAGGTTGGAGGAGCATTTTAATCACCTCTACTATATTATAATATGAGATGTTATCATTTGGAGGCAAGTAAAGAGAACACATTTTTTTTCTCCCTATATCAATCTGTACAACCACTCCCTGCAGAGGAGTATAGATAGACAAAGATATTTGGGGAACATCTTGACGAACGTACATAAGACTTCCCTAATGGCTCCCAGCTCGTTGATCATATGGTGTCCTATAGCTAACATACTCTCGAGGACGAGGAGTGTTAGCATCGAGCTTGCTCTCCTGTAGACATACAGTTATTGGGGAGTGCTCACATTTGAGGAGCTTAAGTTCTTCATATTTCGCCCTTAAACCCTGGCAATTCCATTGCAAAATGGAGCAAATAATAAATATGGTTTATTTTTTGGAATACAACTTGGATGAAGTCTTCCCTTTGGTAATATTTGATCTAACATTATTTCCCGGTGGTATCTCTACGGAGGATCTTGATATATTGGGTTCTTTGTTCGTCTTTTTCTTTGTGGCCTTTGGATCTAATTGTTGAGTAGGATGGTGGACCTCAACTTGAATTTTAAATTTATTCAATTTACCTTCCAATTGATCAGAAACATCAGCAGACAAGACATCATATTTATTTGAAGTTGTGACTTTACTGTTTCTAATGATAGAAGGCGAGAGAGATGGAGGTCTCTCTTTTTCGATTAAAATGTTGTGAGCTGTATGGTTTTTGCACCTTCCCCACTACCGGTTCATCAGGTAAATTCGTTTCATGTGGAACCTCCATCAGATCAGGCAAGGACACGGCCTGAGAGAGGTATGTACTATTGCTCAGAATGGGAGTAGATGGCTTTTGAATACCTTTCAGATCTTTAGGTATGTTGGGATTTTTTAGTATTTCTGGATAGAGATTTTCAATGGGACTTTCAACCTCTTTAACTGCTTTCATATGTTTCTTTATCTTAGAAGTGGGAATATAATTTTTCCTTCAGAACCATTGAAAAAGGTTGCCCTAGTCTTATCTGTTTTTCAAGAGCTCTTTTACGAGCCTCTCTAAAATTAACCCTTTCCTTGCTCCTAATGGCCTGAATTTCTTTTTCAAATATAAACTTAACAAGCTTTTAGATGTTGCTGGGTGTGCTTCGCCATAATGTATGCAATTTGGATTTTCTATGCATACTCCATGACTATTTTTTCCAAAGTTGGCACAAACAGCTGGATTATTATTTATTTTTTCTTTGCATTTCTGGCTTAAATGGCCATACATTTGGCAATGATAACATCGCAATGGTGAAGGGATATATGGTTTCACCTTCAAAAATAGCCAACCAGCTTTAATAACATTTGGTAATCGGCATTGATCAAATGTTATAATCAAAGCAGCAAGAGGAATACATTTTTCTCCAACTCTCTTTCTCATTCTGACTACTTTTACTACTCCTTGACTCCTCAGTTCATAATCGATTTTTTCCCTCTATGCCCAGCAATTCTGGAGCATATATCAAACCTCTACTTTGGTTGAAAGTGAGGTGCGAAACGCGTTTGACACTATGACCATCCAATGCTGTGAGTGTTTTCAAGCTTTCGCCTTGTATTGGGGATAGTGTCTCTATCAAGAGACTTCCATTTCCCTGGGGAAGAGTTTTTGGCTGCCCTCTACATATAGCAACTATTTCTGTGTTAACTTTAAAAATATTTACACGTTCACGTCTTCTATTTTCCTATTACAAAATAAAAAAAATTCTCATAATTCACTACTTCATAGTGACCAGGTAATACTTCTACCTTTCTATATTTTTCTGTACTGTCGTTATTCCTCACTCTCTTTCTCCCACTTTTTCTCTAGTGTTTTCTTATGATTCTTCATATGACATGAGTAAGGTTGTAATGTTACGATATTAGAACCCGAGTTTGAGCTGTCGTTACCAAGGTCCATGTTTGTATTTTCCAGGTCATCAACAGAGGGGTTGTTTTTTTTTTTGAAAGAGCAAGCCGGGTTACCCACATCTTATCGGAGGATGTCAGTCCTCCTATCCCATGTGGCCCAACACAAGAAGAGGCTTCAGCGGGGACCAGTCCTCTATTAGAGAGGGGATGCCTCTCTTTAGGTGGGCGTACACTGGTCAGTGGCGGTAGTAAGACCCTTCCACTGGCGACTCCAATGCCTGGCGTCACCCATTACTCGCATATATGGGTGACTTACAACTGGTTCACTGGAGCCTGACTCTTAACACACTTGATCTGCACCCAATGGGGTCTGCCAGAGGGCGATGTTGTCTAAATTGGCACAGGTTGAGATGGAATGCCGTCCATCCCACACTTGCTAAGTCCAAAGGAGAAGCCAAAGTATAATCAAACAAGCCAAAGACGTCAACAAGTTCAAGCCCAAAAGAAGAAATGGGAGAATAAAGAAATAACCAAAAAGGAAAAGAGAAAGTGCTGACTGATTTAGTTGGACTAACAGTTGGGCACCGAGGTCCAGTTGGAAAGTAGTTCCCACTGTTCATTTGAGTCAAGCTGCTAATCCCTTAGCTCCCCATCCTCATGAAGGCTTCAACATCTGGGGGGAATTAAAGAGAGAAGAAATAAGCAATATCATTATAACAACAACAACAATAATAATAATAATAATAATAATAATAATAATAATAATAATAATAATAATAATTTCTTATTGCTCTAGCCTTGAGTGTTTATCGTTTAGGAAGTTGCAATATTTGTAAAAACTCGTTCCAAAAACGTCTTTCAATTTATTTGGGTCCAAAATAAGTGCAACAAACCTTACATGTACGTTCAACATCATTTGACTGTTTACCTATACAAAACCTTTCCAACATATTTCGTAATATATCAGTTTTGATGGAATATATAAATAATTGAAACTTTTTCTTTAATTTTCTGATAATTATATGTACACCCATTTACATACAACCCATACTGTATGTCATTATTCATTGTTGTACCCTCAATAATCGTTTGTGAATTTTCAAATTTACCTTAGTTCACAAAAGCCCCTTGAAGAAGATGAAGTATTTACTTTAGTATCATCCGATGACAATCAGGTAAGCACTGAATAACTAAAATTATGAGAGTTCTTCACATTACCTGTCATGTCAACGTCGTCACTTACATAG